>NC_042968.1:90671575-90714075 GCF_901001165.1 Salmo trutta | reverse complement strand
ATACAACCTGTGCAACTAGAGGCAAAAAAATTAAAAACAGTGTATCACCTTTACTCCACACACATAGAGACTCATAAAGTACTCTCCCTCACCCTCCATTTGGCAAATCTGACCATAACACTATCTTCCTGTTTCCTGCTTACAAGCAAAAACGAAAAAAAGGAAGTACCAGTGATGCGCTCACTCCAGAAGTGGTCTGATTAAGCAGATGCTAAGCTACAGGACTGTTTCACTAGCACAGACTGGAAAATGTTCTGAATCCATCCAATAACATTGAGTAGTTTACCATATCAGTCACCGGCTTCGTTAATAAGTGCATTGATGATGCTTTCCGCACAGTGACTGTACGTTCATATCCCAACCAGACGTCATGAGTGGAACGGCACCTCCGTACCTTCAGGCTCTGATCAGTCCCTACACCCAAACGAGGGCACTGCGCTCATCCACCTCTGGCCTGCTGGCCCCCCTACCTCTGAGGAAGCACAGTTCCCGCTCAGCCCAGTCAAAACTGTTCGCTGCTCTGGCACCCCTATGGTGGAACAAGCTCCCTCACGACGCCAGGACAGCGGAGTCAATCACCACCTTCCGGAGACACCTGAAACCCCACCTCTTTAAGGAATACCTGGGATAGGATAAAGTAATCCTTCTAACCCCCCCCCCCCCTAAAAGATTTAGATGCACTATTGTAAAGTGGTTGTTCCACTGGATATCATAAGGTGAATGCACCAATTTGTAAGTCGCTCTGGATAAGAGCATCTGCTAAATGACTTAAATGTAAATGTAAAAAGTCATGGATTACAGGCAACATCTGTACTGAGCTAAAGGCTAGAGCTGCCACTTTCAAGGAGCGGGACACTAATCTGGACACTTGTAAGAAATCCTTCTACGACCTACGACGAGCCATCAAACAGGCAAAGCATCAATACAGGACTAAGATCGAATCCTACTACGCTGGCTCTGACACTCGTCAGATGTGGTAAAGCTTGTGAACTATCATGGATGACAAAGGGAAACACAACCGCGAGCTGCCCAGTGACATGAGCCTACCAGACGCTCTAAATACCTTCTATGCTTACTTCGAGGCAAACAACACTGAACCATGCGTTGAGAGCACCAGCTGTTCCAGACGACTGTGATCTCGCTCTCTGTAGCCGATGTGATTTAGACCTTTAACCCTCTAGAATCTAAATTCTGTCTAAACCGGGGGAGGAGGGTTCTAATCTAACGTGGAATTGTTTTAAAATTGTCTTACCAAGGATTATTTAGCTATTTGATTTTGAATTTTAACCTGTTGAGGACAGACGTTCCGCTACAGAACCCCGTTCCGCCTGCGGAACCCCTAGCCAACAGCCAATGGCATCGCACGGCGCGAAATACAAAACCAACTAAAATACCACAATTCAATTTTCTCAAACAATCAACTATTTTACAACATTTTAAAGATAAGATTCTTGTTAATCTAACCACATTGTCCGATTTCAAAAAGGATTTACAGTGAAAGCAAAACATTAGCTTATGTTAGGAGAGTACATAGACACAAATAATCACACAGCCATTTTCCAAGCAAGCATATATGTCACATAAACCAAAACCACAGCTAAATGCAGCACTAACCTTTGATGATCTTCATCAGATGACACTCCTAGGACATTATGTTATACAATACATGCATGTTTTGTTCAATCAAGTTCATATTTATATCAAAAAACAGCTTTTTACATTAGCACGTTTTGTTCAGAACTAGCATACCCACCGAAAACTTCCGGTGAATTTACTAAATTACTCATGATAAACGTTGACAAAATACATAACAATTATTTTAAGAATTCTAGATACAGAACTCCTTTATGCAATCGCTATGTCCGATTTTAAAATAGCTTTTCGGCGAAAGCACATTTTGCAATATTCTGAGTACATAGCTCGGCCATCACGGCTAGCTATTTTGACATCTGCCAACTTCGGGGTCACCTAAACTCAGAATTACCATTAGAAAAATTGGATTACCTTTGCTGTTCTTCGTCAGAATGCACTCCCAGGACTTCTACTTCAACAACAAATGTTGTTTTGGTTCCAAATAATCCATAGTTATAGCCAAATACCTCCGTTTTGTTCGTGCGTTCAGGTCACTATCCGAAGGGTAACGCGCGAGTGCATTTCGTGACAAGAAAATTCAAAATATTTCATTACCGTGCTTAGAAGCATGTCAAACGCTGTTTAAAATCAATTTTTATGCTATTTGTCTCGTAAAATAGCGATAATATTCCAACCGGGCGATGTTGTATTCATTCAAAGACTGAAAGAAAAACATGGCGAGTTCTTGTGACCGCGCATCTCCAGTCTCACTGTCCCCAGGCTAACCACTTACAAACTCTGCTGCTGTACTTTGCCCAGAGACAGCAGACACCCCATTCCACTTTCTGGCGGCTTTAGAGAGCCAATGGAAGCCTTAGAAAGTGTCACGCTACAGCACAGATGCTGTAATGTTGATAGAGATACAACAGAAGGACAAGAAATTGTCTGACAGGGCACTTCCTGTATGGAATCTTCTCAGGTTTTGGCCTGCCATATGAGTTCTGTTATACTCACAGACACCATTCAAACAGTTTTAGAAACCTTAGAGTGTTTTCTATCCAAATCTACTAATTATATGCATATTCTGGTTTCTAGGCAGGAGTAGTAACCAGATTAAACCGGGTATGTTTTTTATCCGGCCGTGAAAATACTGCCCCCTGACCCAAAGAAGTTAAGACCCCTTAACCTGTTGGGGGTAGGGGGCAGTATTTACACGGCCGGATAAAAAACGTACCCGATTTAATCTGGTTATTACTACTGCCCAGAAACTAGAATATGCATATAGTTATTGGCTTTGGATAGAAAACACCCTAAAGTTTCTAAAACTGTTTGAATGGTGTCTGTGAGTATAACAGAACTCATATGGCAGGCAAAAACCTGAGAAGATTCTGAACAGGAAGTGGCCTGTCTGACAAGTTCTTGTTCATCTTGGCTCTTTTTATTAAAGACTGAGGATCTTTGCTGTAACGTGACACTTCCTATGGCTCCCATAGGCTCTCAGAACCCGGGAAAATACTGAATGATATCGAGGCAGCCTCTGGCTGAAACACATTATCGCCTTTGGCAAGTGGCCGATCAGAGGACAATGGGCTTAGGCGCATGCACGAGTCGACCCCGTGCTTTATTTTCTTTCGTCTTTTTACCTAAACGCAGATTCCCGGTCGGAATATTATCGCTTTTTTACGAGAAAAATTGCATAAAAATTGATTTTAAACAGCGGTTGACATGCTTCGAAGTACGGTAATGGAATATTTAGAATTTTTTTGTCACGAAATGCGTCGTGCTCGTCACCCTTCTTTACCCTTTCGGATAGTGTCTTGAACGCACGAACAAAACGCCGCTGTTTGGATATAACTATGGATTATTTGGGACCAAACCAACATTTGTTATTGAAGTAGAAGTCCTGGGAGTGCATTCTGACGAAGAACAGCAAAGGTAATAACATTTTTCTTATAGTAAATCTGATTTTGGTGAGTGCTAAACTTGGTGGGTGTCTAAATAGCTAGCCCTGTGATGCCGGGCTATCTACTTAGAATATTGCAATGTGCTTTCACCGAAAAGCTATTTTAAAATCGGACATATCGAGTGCTTAGAGGAGTTCTGTATCTATAATTCTTAAAATAATTGTTATGCTTTTTGTGAACGTTTATCGTGAGTAATTTAGTAAATTGTTAGTAAATTCACCGGAAGTTTGCAGGGGGTATGCTAGTTCTGAACGTCACATGCTAATGTAAAAAGCTGGTTTTTGATATAAATATGAACTTGATTGAACAAAACATGCATGTATTGTATAACATAATGTCCTAGGTGTGTCATCTGATGAAGATCATCAAAGGTTAGTGCTGCATTTAGCTGTCTTCTGGGTTTTTGTGACATTATATGCTAGCTTGAAAAATGGGTGTCTGATTATTTCTGGCTGGGTACTCTGCTGACATAATCTAATGTTTTGCTTTTGTTGTAAAGCCTTTTTAAAATCGGACAGTGTGGTTAGATTAACGAGAGTCTTGTCTTTAAAATGCTGTAAAATAGTCATATGTTTGAGAAATTGAAGTAATAGCATTTCTAAGGTATTTGAATAACGCTCCACAGGATTCCACTGGCTGTTACGTAGGTGGGACGATTTCGTCCCGCCGACCCTGGAGAGGTTAAGGTATCAAAAAAATATTGAAAAAAATGATTGGATGAAACATTGAATTGTTGGCATTACTGCTATTAGCCAATGTAAATGCATTGAATTACAGATTCACTACATGGGACAACAGATAGTTTTTTTTAAATCTAAAGGAAGTATGTTTTCGTCAGGATGTCTCATGGTCTGACGAACACCGCTCTAGCTCTACCAGCATTCACTACAGATGCGGAAAGGTGATATCGGCTGATGTGATCGTTTGAGACGCAGCCCATGCAAAAAAAACATATCTCTAGCTTAAACCTAGGGATTTTGATGGGGATTTTTTAATTATGCTAATTCAATTTCCACGGGAGCACAGACATTGTAGGTCAAGGGTTAAACAGGTAACATTCACGGGTCAGAAGGATTACCAGGATCTGTAATCGGAGCATGCGCTGACCAGCTGGCAGTCTGTAATACTTACATGTTTCAAGCAGATCACCATAGTCCCTGTACCCAAGAACGCCAAGGTAACCTGTCTAAATCGCCCTGTAGCCATGAGCCATGAGCCATGTCTAAGCCATGAAATGCTTTGAAAGGATGGTCATGGCTCACATCAACAACATCATCCCAGACACCCTGGACCCACTCTAATTCACATACTGCCCCAAACAGATCCACAGATGACGCAATCTCAATTACACTCCACACTGCCCTTTCCCACCTGGATAAGAGGAACACCTATGTGAGAAGGCTTAGTGTTCAACACCATAGTGCCCTCCAAGAGGATCATCACTAAGCTCAGGACCCTGAGACTGAACACTTCCATCTGCAACTGGAACCTGGATGGGTTGCCCCCCAGGTGGTGAGAGTAGGCAACAACACATCTGCCATGCTGACCCTCAACACAGGGGGTCCTTCAGGGCTGTGTGCTCAGTCCCCTCATGTAGTCCCTGTTTACCCATGACTGCATGGCCAAGCACGACTCCCAACATCATCATTAAGATGGCTAATGACACAACAGTGGTAGGCTGTCTCATCACAACAACGAGTCAGCCTATAGGGAGGAGGTCAGTGAAGGACAACAACCTCTCCCTCAACATCGCCAAGACAAAGAAGCTGATTGTGGACTACAGGAAACGGAGGGCCGAGCACGCCCCCATCCACATCGATCGGGCTGTACAGGTGTAGGATCTTCATTTGAGCAAGTTTGCTACAGAAGGATTTTAAGGGGTTGATACATTCAAGAGCTTCAAGTTCGTTGGTGTCCACATCACTAAGGAATTAACATGGTGCACACACCAACACAGCTGTGAAGATGGCACAACAATGCCTCTTCCCCCTCAGGAGGCTGAAAAGATTTGGCAAAAAGTTCTGCAGCTGCACCATTGAGAGCATCTTGACTGGCTGCATCACTGCTTGGTATGGCAACTGCTTGGCATCTGGACGCAAGGCGCTACAGAGAGTGATACGGACGGCTGAGTAAATCACTGGGGCTGAGCACCCTGCCATCCAGGACCTCTATGCAAGGCAGTGTCTGAGGAAGGCCTGGTAACACTGGCCATAGACAACACTGTCCATAGACAACACTGTCTATAGACAACACTGTTCATAGACAACACTGTCTATAGACAACACTGTTCATAGACAACACTGTCCATAGACAACTGATAGACAACAATGTCCAAAGACCCCAAGCCATAGACTGTTCACTCTGCTACCGCAGGTTGTCTATGGACAGTGTTGTCTATGGACAGTGTTGTCTATCAGTTGTCTATGAACAGTGTTGTCTAAGGACAGTGTTGTCTATGAACAGTGTTGTCTATGGACAGTGTTGTCTATGGACAGTGTTGTCTATGGACAGTGTTGTCTATGGACAGTGTTGTCTATGGACAGTGTTGTCTATGGACAGTGTTGTCTATGAACAGTGTTGTCTATGAACAGTGTTGTCTATGGACAGTGTTGTCTATGGACAGTGTTGTCTATGGACAGTGTTGTCTATCTGCTGGTGTTATTATAAAATGGCGCCGGATGGGATGGCTGCCGTTTTACGGGCTCCTAACCAACTGTGCTATTTTGTGTGTTTTTCTTCTCATTGTTTATAACTTATTTTGTACATAATGTTTCTGCCACCGTCTCTTATGACAGAAAATAACTTCTGGATATCAGAACAGTGAATACTCACCTCGAACTCGACAAAGATTTTTTTCTTTAATGAGTCTGACTCGAATGATATACTGCTGATACTGGACCAGGCCCAAATACCCGTGATTCACATGAAGAGAAGACGCCGATACAGGGGACGCAGGTCCGGGTGCCTTGTGAGAATTCGTCGGCGAGTGGGTAACCCACCTTTTCCATCTGTCCTATTGGCCAACGTGCAATCATTGGAGAATAAAATGGATGACCTCCGTTCGAGAATATCCCCTACCAACGGAACATTAAAAACTGTAATATCTTATGTTTCACAAAGTCGTGGCTGAACGACGACACGGATAATATACAGTTGGCTGGGTTTTCTGTGCCAAATCTAGGTCCAAAAAGCTTCAATCCCCATGCCATAAGACTGCTGAGCAGCTTATTAAATGGCTATTCAGACTATTTACATTGACCCCCCACCACACACTTTTTTTTTTACACTGCTGCTACTCGATCCAGCAACTTTCCGGTTGCTAGTCCAACGCTCTAATCACTAGGCTACCCTGCAGCCTCCATGTTTAATTGCTGTTGTTGTTATTGTTGTTGTTGTTGTTGTGTTCCAGGAGGTGTTGAGGAACCTGGTGAAGCGATATGTAGCAGCCATGATCAGAGACGCTAAAACAGAGGAGGGGCTGACTGAGGAGAACTTTAAGGTGAGGACTGGGTTTGACCTGGACACTGTCTCTTCTGTTTGCTTGTAAGGGAACTGAACCAAGACATCTTGAGCTCAGGTTCAAGTCGCTTTACAGTAAAATAACCATTCTGTTAATTTCGTTGTTGTTTTTCCTGGCTTTCTCTCATATAATACCTCTCTTTTCTCCCTGTCCCTTTGTTCTAGGAGCTGAAACAGGACATCTCTAGTTTCCGTTACGAGGTGATGGGGATGATGAAGACAGGAAAACCTGGTCTGGGTGGGCCGGGGGGTGTTGTTGGGGGTGGTTCGGGGGGGGCTGGGGTTGGTGGAGGGCAGTCCTGCCTAGCCTATGCCGACCGGTCCCTTAAAGTCCCCACCACCCCCACACCCATTGGCCAGCTGAAGAACAACAAGAAGACACTGTTCACCGTAACCGCCTCCATCATCCAGCAGGGCGGCGCCACAGCCTCCTCTCCTCGGCTCCCAGACGCACTTGCCTTCAACGGGATGGGCCTGGCTAACGGCCTGCCCCCACTGCCCGCAGATGGTGGTTCCTCTGGAAGCTCCAGAGACAAGCAGGGTCACAGGAAAGACTTCCCCAGGGACATCACTGATTTTGGGTTGTTCCAGAAACGCCAGAGGGGTGGAGCTGGAGCTACTGGGGTTGGGAATATATACTCTGTGTCCGAGGAGATGGGGGAGACAGGGGAATCGGATGGGGAGGGACGGAAGGGGGAGGCAGGGGGTGAGGAGGGCAAGGGACTGTTGGAGGATGGAGAGAAGGAGAAAGAGGAGGAAGAGGAGGAGGATGGAGTGAAGGAGGAAGAGGCCAATAGAGTGAGAGGGAAAGAGAGGGAAGATGTGGAGGAGGAGGAGAGGGAGAGTTTCCTCCATCAGGAGTCAGGTGCTGGTGGGGTTGCATCAGGGTTGTCTAAAGGGTTTGGCGAGGAAGAGAGACTTGGGTATGGGAGAGAGATGGAATAGTGGAAGAGATAGCAGCGATAGGGTCACTGCTGGATAGCGAGAGTGACAATCGGAGTGAGCTTTCTGTGAAGTGTTATAATCCTGCGTTGGACAGTAGTGGATATTTACAGGAAAAAGTTCTGTGACCAAGCAAGTCCAATGTCAGACAATTTCAATGTGAAGACCAAAACGTCTTGGAATCAAGACATTTAAACATAATTCCTTGCTTTCCTTGCATTGGGATTGGGATGCAAACCTATACAAGGCTTGGATATCTACTGTATATGACAAGGCTGGGATACAGTGAGGGGAAAAAAGTATTTGATCCCCTGCTGATTTTGTACGTTTGCCCACTGACAAAGAAATGATCAGTCTATAATTTTAATGGTAGGTTTATTTGAACAGTGAGAGACAGAATAACAACAAAAAAATTCAGAAAAACGCATGTCAAAAATGTTATAAAATGATTTGCATTTTAATGAGGGAAATAAGTATTTGATCGCTCTGCAAAACATGACTTAGTACTTGGTGGCAAAACCCTTGTTGGCAATCACAGAGGTCAGACGTTTCTTGTAGTTGGCCACCAGGTTTGCACACATCTCAGGAGGGATTTTGTCCCACTCCTCTTTGCAGATCTTCTCCAAGTCATTAAGGTTTCGAGGCTGACGTTTGGCAACTCGAACCTTCATCTCCCTTCACAGATTTTCTATGGGATTAAGGTCTGGAGACTGGCTAGGCCACTCCAGGACCTTAATGTGCTTCTACTTGAACCACTCCTTTGTTGCCTTGGCCGTGTGTTTTGGGTCATTGTCATGCTGGAATACCCATCCACAACCCATTTTCAATGCCCTGGCTGAGGGAAGGAGGTTCTCTCCCAAGATTTGACAGTACATGGCCCCGTCCATCGTCCCTTTGATGCGGTGAAGTTGTCCTGTCCCCTTAGCAGAAAAACACCCCCAAAGCATAATGTTTCCACCTCCATGTTTGACGGTGGGGATGGTGTTCTTGGGGTCATAGGCAGTATTCCTCCTCCTCCAAACACGGCGAGTTGAGTTGATGCCAAAGAGCTCCATTTTGGTCTCATCTGACCACAACACTTTCACCCAGTTGTCCTCTGAATCATTCAGATGTTCATTGGCAAACTTCAGACGGGCATGTATATGTATTCTTGAGCAGGGGGACCTTGCGGGCGCTGCAGGATTTCAGTCCTTCACGGCGTAGTGTGTTAACAATTGGTTTCTTGGTGACTATGGTCCCAGCTGCCTTGAGATCATTGACAAGATCCTCCCGTGTAGTTCTGGGCTGATTCCTCATCATTCTCATGATCATTGCAACTCCACGAGGTGAGATCTTGCATGGAGCCCCAGGCCGAGGGAGATTGACAGTTATTTTGTGTTTCTTCCATTTGCGAATAATCGCACCAACTGTTGTCACCTTCTCACCAAGCTGCTTGGCGATGGTCTTGTAGCCTATTCCAGCCTTGTGTAGGTCTACATTCTTGTCCCTGACATCCTTGGAGAGCTCTTTGGTCTATGCCATGGTGGAGAGTTTGGAATCTGATTGATTGCTTCTGTGGACAGGAGTCTTTTATACAGGTAACAAGCTGAGATTAGGAGCACTCCCTTTAAGAGTGTGCTCCTAATCTCAGCTCGTTACCTGTATAAAAGACACCTGGGAGCCAGAAATCTTTCTGATTGAGAGGGGGTCAAATAGTTATTTCCCTCATTAAAATGCAAATCAATTTATAACATTTTTGACATGCGTTTTTCTGGATTTGTTTGTTGTTATTCTGTCTCTCACTGTTCAAATAAACCTACCATTAAAATTATAGACTGATCATTTCTTTGTCAGTGTGCAAACGTACAAAATCAGCAGGGGATCAAATACTTTTTTTCCCTCATTGTATGTACTGTTATGACAAGGCTTGGACATGTACTGTATATGACAAGGCTTGGAGGATCACTGATGTTTGGAGACTCAGGGAAGCTTGTGACACATTCAGACACACAGATTTAGGACACTCTATTCACCCCCAAAGACAGCTGCTCTCTGCTCAACAGTAGTGACCCGTACGGGGAATAACATTGGGTCCTTTGGGACGGTCTGGCCAGTGGGATATAGACCCTTACTACGTCATGGATGATGTCATATGGAATGGTGATGTCATGGACTATGTCTACCGCTTTCTGAAGAGAGGAAATAACTTTTTTTTCCCACTGTTTACTCTGCCCAGTGCTTGGACAAGTCATCAATGGGGAGACTTGTCCCTTTCTTTCTGCCCGTCTTTCTTCCCTATCTCCCTTTCCATCACTTTGTATCTCTGTCACAGGAGCTATTTCTCCCTATTCGTTGGCTCTCTCTCCTCTGTCCCCTTCCCTCTACCACCTCCCTCTGTCCCCTGTCCCCTTCCCTCTACCATCTCCCTCCCTCCCTCTGTCCCCTTCCCTCTACCACCTCCCTCTCTCTGTCCCCATCACTCTACCACCTCCCTCTCTCCTCCGTCCCCTTCCCTCTATCATCTCCCTCCCTCCCGCTGTTCCCTTCCCTCTGTCCCCTTCTCTCTACCATCTCCCTCCCTCCCGCTGTGCCCTTCCCTCTGTCCCCTTCCCTCTACCATCTCACTCCCTCCCTCTGTCCCCTTCCCTCTGTCCCCTTCCCTCTGTCCCCTTCCCTCTACCATCTCCCTCCCTCCCTCTGTCCCCTTCCCTCTACCACCTCCCTCTGTCCCCTGTCCCCTTCCCTCTACCATCTCCCTCCCTCCCTCTGTCCCCTTCCCTCTACCATCTCACTTCCTCCCTCTGTTCCCTTTCATCTGTCCCCTTCCCTCTACCATCTCCCTCTCTCCTCTGTCCCCTTCCCTCTACCACCTCTCTCTGTCCCCTTCACTCTACCACCTCCCTCTCTCCTCTGTCCCCTTCCCTCTACCACCTCCCTCTATCCCCTCATCTCTCTCTCTCTCTTACTCTCTGTCGTACCACATCCCCTGCTTTCCTTCTCTCTCTACGCTCAGCTATGAGCAGAACAATATATGTATCCTCTTATAGATCCTCTCTGTTAAAGATCCTCTCTGTTAAAGATCCTCTCTGTTATAGATCCTCTCTGTTATAGATCCTCTCTGTTATAGATCCTCTCTGTTATAGATCCTCTCTGTTATAGATCCTCTCTGTTATAGATCCTCTCTGTTATAGATCCTTACTCTATTTGTTCCAGCACTTTATACTCAAATAATTATCTCAAAATGTTTGTCAAGAATCATGCAACATATCTGTAGTAGTTTTTCTATGCAAAGTTTCGGAGCCTCGTATTTACTAACTATGGTATTGGATTTCATTACTCCTGGTTTGGATTGCACAATTACAGTGACTTTCCCAAAATTCCCAGGTTTTCCAGAAATCCGGCTACAAGATTCCCAGATGTCCTGCTTATTCTCAACTGATTTTGGAATTCTTCCAACCAGGATTTCTGGAAAATCTGGACATTATGGAAAGGTTTTTGGAAAGGACTTTATGGAAAGGACTTTTACAACCCTTACCACTGCTCGTACATTTAACCATGTCAATCCTATAGGCCTCTCCTCTCACAGACAATATTATATAGGCCTCTCCTCTCACAGACAATATTATATAGGCCTCTCCTCTCACAGACAATATTATATAGGCCTCTCCTCTCACAGACAATATCATATAGGCCTCTCCTCTCACAGACAATATCATATAGGCCTCTCCTCTCACAGACAATATCATATAGGCCTCTCCTCTCACAGACAATATCATATAGGCCTCTCCTCTCACAGACAATATCATATAGGCCTCTCACAGACAACATCATATAGGCCTCTCACAGACAACATCATATAGGCCTCTCACAGACAATATCATATAGGCCTCTCACAGACAATATCATATAGTCCTCTCCATTCACAGACAATATCATATAGGCCTCTCCTCTCATAAACAATATCGCTGACATGCAATCAAACAATTACTACAGAAGATACTGTATATACACCAAATAATCTGTCTTCAATACAATACTATTCATGTTTTTATCGACTGGCATGGTCCAGTTGTGTTGGTAATGTGAACAGATCATGTTGAAGTAGAACCTCTTGATTTCATGTTAGTTTGAGAGACCAATGTTATAGAGATTGTGACGTTAAAAAAAAATCTGAATAAACTATAAATATACTATGACCCATTCACTTGTTCCCATTGAGTTTGCAAACACAGCATAGTGAGTGAGCATACACACACACACACACACACACACACACGCACACGCACACACACTCTCTCTTCTTCCCATTACCATGGTAGCAATAAGTGTGAAGTTTCCATCTATTTTCAGAGGCTTATGTTTAGTTCTCTTTCTTCATCAACTCTCTCCCTTCAATAACCGTTTATATTCCTTCATCAACGCTTTCCCTTCATTGTTAACACATTCGTTTTGTCTCTGAGTCAAAGGGATCCTGTTGCCTCCTTGGTGGACATCATCACGTGTCTTTAGAGACCTGAGGATCAGAATTTAGAGGATCTCAAGGACTCCTCAATCACAGGCATCTCTCTCTCTCTCTCTTGTTCCCTCCCTCTCTTTCCCTCTCGTTCCCTCTCTTTCTCGCTCTCTCTCTTCCTCTCCCTCTCTCTCTGCTCCAGCAGCTTTGTCCATTGTCACGTACAGAATTTTCTCTCTCTTTCTCATTCCCTCCCTCTACCCGCCTTTATCACTCTCTCTCTCTCTCTCTCTCTCTCTCTCTCTCTCTCTCTCTCTCTCTGTCTCTCTCTCTCTCTCTCTCTCTCTCTCTCTCTCTCACTCTCTCTCTCTCTCTCTCACTCTCTCTCTCTCTCTCTCTGCTCCAGCAACTTTGTCCATTATCACGTACAGATTTTTTTCTCTCTCTCCCTCTCTCTTTCTCTCTCTCTCTCTCTCTCTCTCTCTCTCTCTCTCTCTCTCTCTCTCTCTCTCTCTCTCTCTCACTCTCTCTCTCTCTCTCTCTCACTCTCACTCTCTCTCTGTCTCTCTCTCTCTCTCTCTCTCTCACTCTCTCTCTCTCTCTCACTCTCTCTCTCTCTCTCTCTCTCTGCTCCAGCAACTTTGTCCATTATCACGTACAGATTTTTTTCTCTCCCTCTCTCTTTCTCTCTCTCTTTCTCTTTCTCTCTCTCTCTCTGTCTCTCTCTCTCTGTCTCTCTCTCTCTCTCTGTCTCTCTAACTCCGTCTCTCTCTCTCACCGCTCCATTGACTTTCTTTCCATTAACAGTCAAGCCAAGTGTGATAGAACTAAGAGTGATAGAAGTCAAGGAAGAAGCATTTAGAGGGAAAGGTCAGTGACTGAACATGTCATCTCTAAACACCGTATCATGTATCAGCCAGGCTGCTAGCCTGGAGGGGCTCTTTTATATTATATAGCACTGTCAGCTGCATCTAGTCAAATCAAATCACATCATATTGGTCACATACACATGGCTAGCAGATGGTAATGTGAGTGTAGCGAAATGCTTGTTCTTCTAGTTCCCGACAGTGCAGTAATATCTAACAAGTAATCTAACAATTCCACAACAACTACCTAATACACACAAATCTAAAGGGGTGAATGAGAATACTGTACATATAAGAATATGAATGAGCGATGGCTGAGCGGCATAGGCAAGGTGCAATAGATGGTATAAAATGGATGGTTGTACAGTCGTCTCAAATAAAACTGTGAAGGACCTCGGCGTTACTCTGGACCCTGATCTCTCTTTTGAAGAACATGTCAAGACTGTTTCAAGGACAGCTTTTTCCATCTACGTAACATTGCAAAAATCAGAAACTTTCTGTCCAAAAATGACGCAGAAAAATTAATCCATGCCTTTGTTACTTCTAGGTTGGACTACTGCAATGCTCTACTTTCCGGCTACCCAGATAAAGCACTAAATAAACTTCAGTTAGTGCTAAATACAGCTGCTAGAATCCTGACTAGAACCAAAAAATGTGATCATATTACTCCAGTGCTAGCCTCCCTACACTGGCTTCCTGTTAAGGCAAGGGCTGATTTCAAGGTTTTACTGCTAACCTACAAAGCATTACATGGGCTTGCTCCTACCTATCTTTCCGATTTGGTCCTGCCGTACATACCTACACGTATGCTATGGTCACAAGACGTGGGCCTCCTAATTGTTCCTAGAATTTCTAAGCAAACGGCTCGAGGCAGGGCTTTCTCCTATAGAGCTCAATTTTTATGGAATGGTCTGCCTACCCATGTGAGAGACGCAGACTCAGTCTCAACCTTTAAGTCTTTACTGAAGACATATCTCTTCAGTAGGTCCTATGATTAAGTGTAGTCTGGCCCAGGGGTGTGAAGGTGAACGGAAAGGCTGGAGCAACGAACCACCTTGCTGTCTCTGCCTTGCCGGTTCCCCTCTTTCCACTGGGATTCTCTGCCTCTAACCCTATTACAGGGGCTGAATCACTGGCTAACTGGTGTTCTTCCATGCCGTCCCTGGGAGGGGTGCGTCACTTGAGTGGGTTGAGTCACTGACGTGGTCTTCCTGTCTGGGTTGGTGCCCCCCCTTGGGCTGTGCCTTGGCGGAGATCTTTGTGGGCTATACTCGGCCTTGTCCCGGGATGGTATGTTGGTGGTTGGAGATATCCCTCCAGTGGTGTGGAGGCTGTGCTTTGGCAAAGTGGGTGGGGTTATATCCTACCTGTTTGGCCCTGTCCGGGGGTTTCATCGGATGGGGCCACAGTGTCTCCTGAACCCTCCTGTCTCAGCCTCCAGTATTTATGCTGCAGTAGTTTATGTGTCGGGGGGCTAGGGTCAGTCTGTCACATCTGGAGTATTTCTCTTGTCTTATCCGGTGTCCTGTGTGAATTTAAATATGCTCTCTCTAATTCTCTCTTTCTCTCTCGGAGGACCTGAGCCCTAGGACCATGCCTCAGGACTACCTGACATGATGACTCCTTGCTGTCCCCAGTCCACCTGGCCGTGCTGCTGCTCCAGTTCCAACTGTTCTGCCTGCAGCTATGGAACCCTAACCTGTTCACCGGACGTGCTACCTGTCCCAGACCTGCTGTTTTCAACTCTCTAGAGACAGCAGGAGCGGTGGAGATACTCTCAAAGATCGGCTATGAAAAAGCCAACTGACACTTACTCTTGTGTTACTGACTTGTTGCACCCTCGACAACTACTATGATTATTATTATTTGACAATGCTGGTCATTTATGAACATTTTAACATCTAGGCCATGTGCTGTTATAATCTCCACCCGGCACAGCCAGAAGAGGACTGGCCACACCTCATAGCCTGGTTCCTCTCTAGGTTTCTTCCTGGGTTTTGGCCTTTCTAGGGAGTTTTTCCTAGCCACCGTGCTTCTACACCTGCATTGCTTGCTGTTTGGGGTTTTAGGCTGGGTTTCTGCACAGCACTTTGAGATATCAGCTGATGTAAGAAGGGCACTATAAATAAATTTGATTTGATTTATAAAATACAGTATATACATGTGATATGAGTAATGTAAGATATGTAAACATTATTAAAGTGACATTGTTTAAACCTGTTGAGGAAAGACGTTCCGCTAGCGGAACCCCTAGCCAACAGCCAATGAAATAGCAGGGCGCCAAATTCAAAACAACAAAAATCTCATAATTCAAATTTCTCAAACTTACAAGTATTTTACACCATTTTAAAGATACACTTCTCATTAATCCAACCACAGTGTCCGATTTCAAAAAGGCTTTATGGCGAAAGCATACTATTAGATTATGTTAGGACAGCACCTAGACAAGAAAAACCACACAGCCATTTTCCAAGCAAGGAGAGGCGTCACAAAAAAACAGAAAAACAGCAAAATGAATCACTAACCTTTGATGATCTTCTTCAGATGACACTCCCAGGACTCAATGTTACACAATACATGTATGTTTTGCTCGATAAAGTTCATATTTATATCCAAAAAAAACATTTTACATACAGCGCGTAATGTTCAGAAATATTTTGCCTCCAAAACTTTCGGTGAATGAGCACATCAATTTACAGAAATACTCATCGTAAACGTTGATAAAAGATACAAGTGTTATGCATAGGATTATAGATACACTTCTCCTTAATGCAACCGCTGTGTCAGATTTCAAAAAAGCTTTATGGAAAAAGCACACCATGCAATAATCTGAGTACAGCGCTCAGACACCAAAACAAGCCATACAGATACCCGCCATGTTGTGGAGTCAACAGAAGTCAGAAATAGCATTATAAATAGCATTATAAATATTCACTTACCTTTGATGATCTTCATCAGAATGTACACCCAGGAATCCCATTTTCTCAATAAATTGTTGTTTTGTTTCGATAAAGTCCATATTTATGTCCAAATACCTCCTTTTTGTTCGCGCGTTCAGTTCACTATTCCAAATGCACAATGCTCGAGCAGACGAAAAGTCAAAAAAGTTATATTATAGATCGTAGAAACGTCAAACGATGTAGAGAATTAATCTTTAGGATGTTTTTTTATCATAAATCTTCAATAATATTCCAACCAGACATTTCCTTTGTCTTCAGAAATGAAAAGGAACTCAGCTCGCTCTCACGGCCGCGCGAATGATTGAGCTCATGCCATTTTTCCAGACACCTGATTCCAATAGCTCTTATTCTCTCCCCATTCACAGTAGAAGCCTGAAACAACGTTCTAAAGACTGTTGACATCTAGTGGAAGCCTTAAGAAGTGCAATATGACCCCACAGACTGTATATTGGATAGGCAATCACTTGAAAAACTACAAACCTCAGATTTCCCACTTCCTGGTTGGATTCTTTCTCAGGTTTTTGCCTGCCATATGAGTTCTGTTATACTCACAGACATAATTCAAACAGTTTTAGAAACTTCAGAGTGTTTTCTATCCAAATCTGGGTCTGAGTAACAGGTAGTTTACTCTGGGCACACTTTTCATCCGAACGTGAAAATACGGCTCCCTGTCCCAAGAAGTTTTAAAGTGACTAGTGATCCATTTACTAAAGTGTCCAGTGATTGGGTCTCAATGTAGGCAGCAGTCTCTCTGGGTTAGTGATTGCTGTTTAGCATTCTGATGGCCTTGAGATAGAAGTTGTTTTTCAGTCTCTCGGTCCCAGCTTTGATGCACCTGTACTGACCTCGCCTTCTGGATGGTAGCAGGGTGAACAGGCAGTGGCTCGGGTGGTTGTTGTCCTTAATGATCTTTTTGACCTTCCTGTGACATCGGGTGCTGTAGGTGTCCTGGAGGGAAGGTAGTTTGCCCCCGGTGATGCGTTGTGCAGACCGCACCACCCTCTGGAGAGCCCTGCGGTTGAGGGAGGTGCAGTTGCCGTACCAGGCTGTGATACAGCCCGACAGGATGTTCTCGATTGTCCATCTGTAAAATTTCGTCAGGGTTTTGGGTGACAATCCAAATTTCTTCAGCCTCCTGAGGTTGAAGAGGCGGTGTTGCGCCTTCTTCACCACGCTGTCTGTGTGGTTGGACCATTTCAGTTTGTCTGTGATGTGTACACCAAGGAACTTAAAACTTTCCACCTTTGCCACTGCTGTCCCTTCGAAGTGGATAAGGGGGTACCTCCTCTGCTGTTTCCTGAAGTCCACGATCATCTCCTTTGTTTTGTTGACGTTGAGTGAGAGGTTATTTTCCTGACACCACACTCCGAGTGCCCTCACCTCCTCCCTGTAGGCTGTCTCGTTGTTGTTGGTAATCAAGCCTACTACTGTTGTGTCGTCTGCAAACTTGATGATTGAGTTGGAGGCGTGCATGGCCACACAGTCGTGGGTCAACAGGGAGTACAGGAGGGGGCTGGCCACGCACCCTTGTGGGGCCCCAGTGTTGAGGGTTGTTTCCTACCTTCACCACCTGGGGCGGTTTGTCAGAAAGTCCAGGACCCAATTGCACAGGGCAGGGTTGAGACCCAGAGACTCCAGCTTGATGATGAGCTTGGAGGATACTATGCTGTTAAATGCTGAGCTGTAGTCAATGAACAGCATTCTTACATATGTATTCCTCTTGTCCAGATGGGATAGGGCAGTGTGCAGTTTGACGGCGATTGCATCGTCTGTGGACCTGTTAGGGCAATTTGCAAATTGAAGTGTGTCTAGAGTGGCCGGTTAGGTTGTGGTGATATGATCCTTGACTAGTCTCTCAAAGCCCTTCATGATGACAGAAGTGAGTGTACGTAGCGGTAGTCATTTAGTTCAGTTTTCTTTGCCTTCTTGGGTACAGGAACAATGGTGGCCATCTTGAAGCATGTGGGGACAGCAGACTGGGATAGGGAGTGATTGAATATGTCCGTAAACACACCAGCCAGCTGGTCTGCGCATGCTCTGAGGACTCGGCTTGGGATGCCGTCTGGGCCAGCAGCTTTGTGAGGGTTAACACATTTAAATGTTTTACTCACGTTGGCCACAGAGAAGGGGGGGGGCAGTCCTTATATGCGGGCCGCGATGGTGGCACTGTATTATCCTCAATGCGGGCAAAGAAGGTGTTTAGTTTGTCTGGAAGCATGACGTCGGTGTCCTGGTTTTCTTTTTGTAGTCTGTAATTTCCTGTAGACCCTGCCACATACGTCTTGTGTCTGAGCCGGAATTTTGCTTGTTTGATTGCCTTGCGGAGGGAACAACTACACTGTTAATTCAGCCATATTCTCAGACCTCTTTCCATGGTTCAATGCGGTGGTTCGCGCTTTCAGTTTTGCGCGAATGCCGCCATCCATCCACGGTTTCTGGTTAGGGTAGGTTTTAAAAGTCACAGTGAGTACAACATCTCCAATGCACTTCTTTGTAAACTCAATCACTGAGTCAGCGTATAGGTCGGTGTTGTTCTCTGAGGCTGATCGGAACAGGAATACCTGAGGCTGATCGGAACAGGAATACCTGGGATAGGATAAAGTAATCCTTCTAACCCCCCCCCTTAAAAGATTTAGATGCACTATTGTAAAGTGGTTGTTCCACTGGATATCATAAGGTGAATGCACCAATTTGTAAGTCGCTCTGGATAAGAGCGTCTGCTAAATGACTTAAATGTAAAATGTAAATGTAAACATATCCCAGTCCGCGTGATCAAAACAATCTTGAAGCATGGCTTCCGATTGGTCAGGCCAGAGTTGAATGGTTCTAGTCACTGGTACATCCTGTTGGAGGTTCTGCCTATAAGGTAGCCTAGTGGTTAGAGTGTTGGGCCAGTAGCCAAAAGGTTGCTAGATCAAATCCCCGAGCTGACAAGGTTAAAATCTGCTGTTCAGAACCTCAACAAGGCAGTTAACCCAATGTTCCTAGGCTGTCATTGTAAATAAGAATTTGTTCTTAACTGACTTGCCTAGTTAAATAAGATGGTAGGAGCAAGATGGTTGCCATCCAACCACGGGGAGGGCTTTGTATGCATCATGGAAGTTAGAGTAGCAGTGATTGCACGTGTTACCCCTGTGCGTAGTGCAATCAATATGCTGATAGAATTTAGGTAGCCTTGTTTCCAGTTTACATAGATTCCAGTGAAATTCATTGAGGGTCTGCTTGAGGGGGAATGTACACAGCTGTGACGATAACTGACGGTTTACATGGTCAGTTTTTAAGACTTCAGAGTTACAGTACACTATAAAGACCATAATGTGTAAGTTACTGTAAAAAGAGGTACAATATGTTACTGTAAATTCTAAATAAACTTTGGTTTAACAGTATATTACCGTAAGAAATTACTTCGTTAGAGTATGATATGCCAAAGAGCGGAGCACAAAGAGCGCTAACGCAGCCACAAATACCAGCTTCATCCTTGGGTAGTCCCGCTCTCTCCATGGTAGATGATGTGTTGTTGAATGCTGTAAAATGAACCCTCTCTCTCCATGGTAGATGATGTGCTGCTGAATGCTGTAAAATAAACCCTCTCTCTCTCTCCATGGTAGATGATGTGCTGCTGAATGCTGTAAAATAAACCCTCTCTCTCTCTCCATGGTAGATGATGTGCTGCTGAATGCTGTGAAATAAACCCTCTCTCTCTCTCCATGGTAGATGATGTGCTGCTGAATGCTGTAAAATAAACCCTCTCTCTCTCTCCATGGTAGATGATGTGTTGTTGAATGCTGTAAAATAAACCCTCTCTCTCTCTGCATGGTAGATGATGTGTTGCTGAATGCTGTAAAATAATCCCTCTCTCTCTCTCTCCATGGAAGATGATGTGTTGCTGAATGCTGTAAAATAATCCCTCTCTCTCTCTCTCCATGGTAGATGATGTGTTGTTGAATGCTGTAAAATAAACCCTCTCTCTCTCTTCATGGTAGATGATGTGTTGCTGAATGCTGTAAAATAAACCTTCTCTCTCTCCATGCTAGATGATGTGCTGCTGAATGCAGTAAAATAAACCCTCTCTCTCTCCATGGTAGATGATGTGCTGCTGAATGCTGTAAAATAAACCCTCTCTCTCTCTCCATGGTAGATGATGTGTTGCTGAATGCTGTAAAATAAACCTTCTCTCTCTCCATGGTAGATGATGTGCTGCTGAATGCAGTAAAATAAACCCTCTCTCTCTCTGCATGGTAGATGATGTGCTGCTGAATGCTGTAAAATAAACCCTCTCTCTCTCCATGGTAGATGATGTGCAGCTGAATGGTGTAAAATAAACCCTCTCTCTCTCTCTCCATGGTAGATGATGTGTTGTTGAATGCTGTAAAATAAACCCTCTCTCTCTCTCCATGGTAGATGATGTGCTGCTGAATGCTGTAAAATAAACCCTCTCTCTCTCTCCATGGTAGATGATGTGCTGCTGAATGCTGTAAAATAAACCCTCTCTCTCTCTCTCTCTCTCTATGGTAGATGATGTGTTCCTGAATGCTGTAAAATAAACCCTCTCTCTCTCTCCATGGTAGATGATGTGTTGTTGAATGCTGTAAAATAAACCCTCTCTCTCTCTCTCTCCATGGTAGATGATGTGCTGCTGAATGCTGTAAAATAAACCCTCTCTCTCCATGGTAGATGATGTGTTATTGAATGCCGTAAAATAAACCCTCTCTCTCTCTCTCCATGGTAGATGATGTGCTGCTGAATGCTGTAAAATAAACCCTCTCTCTCTCTCCATGGTAGATGATGTGTTGCTGAATGCTATAAAATAAACCCTCTCTCTCTCTCCATGGTAGATGATGTGCTGCTGAATGCTGTAAAATAAACCCTCTCTCTCTCTCCATGGTAGATGATGTGCTGCTGAATGCTGTAAAATAAACCCTCTCTCTCCATGGTAGATGATGTGCTGCTGAATGCTGTAACATAGAGCCCCCCCACCTCACCCCCATCGCTCTGCAGTATATGGAAAGCATTATCTGTAGACCTCCTCAGAACTGACATTGAAACCAACTCCCTGTTGGCCTAGAGAGATATGCCAAGTGAAGGAGAGGGATAAAATATTCAACAAAGGCTTGTTCCTCTCTGTTTCATGTGGAATCGTTCGGCTACACAACTACAGTCATTGGCACACACACACACACACACACACACACACACACACACACACACACACACACACACACACACACACACACACACACATACATGCAGCTCTCCAGCTTCTCTATCCCTTCAGGATTTCTTTGATCCCTCCTTCTCTCCTCTCTCATTGTGTGTGTGTGTGTGTGTGCGTGTGTGTGTGTGTGTGTGTGTGTGTGTGTGTGTGTGTTGTTCGTTCGTTCGTTCATCTATCCTCTCCCAGTGAGTGTTGGACTGAACTGTCATTGATCTGATTTGGGATGCATCCCAAATTACACCCTATTCCCTATTTAGTGTGTTACTTTTGCCAAGGTCCCATAGGGGACACTATATAGGGAATAGGGTGCCGTTTGGGACAAAGACTTTGTGTAAGTTCTGAATTAGATGTGCCTCCAAGGCCTGTGGGCTGAGGGCCAGTACTGGAGTGAGGACAGATATTTAATCTCTCTCTCTCTCTCTCTCTCTCTCTCTCTGTCTTTATCTCTCTCTCAACCTTTATCTCTCTCTCTCTATCGCTCTCTCTTTATCTCTCTCTATCTCTCTCTCTCTTTATCTCTCTCTGTCTTTATCTCTCTCTATCTTTATTTCTCTCTCTCTCTTTATCTCTCTCTATATATATATCTTTATCTCTCTCTCTCTTTATCTCTCTATATATATATGATCTCTATCTCTATATCTTTATCTCTCTCTCTCATCTCTCTCGCTCTCGCTTTATCTCTCTCTATATCTTTATCTCTCTCTCTGTATATCTTTCTCTTTCTCTCTATCTTTCTCTTTCTCTTTATCTTTCTCTCTATCTTTCTCTTTCTCTTTCTCTTTCTTTTTCTCTCTATCTTTATCTCTCTCTTTATCTCTCTCTCTAACTCTCTCTCTCTCAATTTCAATTCAATTAAATTCAATTTGGCATGACGTAACTGTCACGACTTCTAGCGAAGTCGATGCCCCTCCTTTCTCGGGTGGTGTTCGGCGGTCGACGTCACCGGCCTTCTAGCCATCATTGATCAGTTTATCATTTTCCATTGGTTTTGTCTTGTCTTCCTACACACCTGTTTCCAATCCAATTAATTACATGTTGTGTATTTAACCCTCTGTTTTCCCTCATGTCCTTGTCGGTGACTGTTTTTGTTATGTTACGTGTGTTTTGTATTGGTGTGCGACGGGTATTATGTTACCCATGTTATTTTGTACTTTGGTTGTGGAGTTTTTTTGAATTTTTATTAAATACTCCAGAATAACCAATTTGGTTTCTTCTGCGCCTGACTTCCCTGACACCAACATACACGAATATGACAGAATCACCGACCCGTATATTGAAGTCAGCAGAAGATACCCCGGTCAGAGAGGTGGAGGAGTGCATCCAGAAGAATGCGGAGAAGCTACACCATCTATGCGCCGCCATGGATTGCGTTGTCCAGAATCTGGACCGCTGGGAGAGACAGGGAATTCATCCAGCGCCTCCACCAGCCCAACCGGGGTCTATCCGAAGCGCCCCGTGCCAACCGGAACCCTGTGGCATCAGTCTAGCCTTGCCTCAGGGTTACGACGGAAGTGCTGCCAACTACCGGGGTTTCTTACTCCAAGTAGAACTTTTTCTGGCCACGGTTCACCCAGTTCCAACTGACCGTGAGAAGAGTTTCACCCTCCTCTCGTGCCTCACCGGGAGAGCCCTGGAATGGGCCAGCGCTGTGTGTGGAGAAGGAGATGCGGCGTTGGACCATTATGAGGAGTTCACCCGCCGATTTCGACCACCCACCCGAGGGCAGAGCGGTGGGTGAGCGCCTCTATCATCTGAGGCAGGAGAGGAGGACCGTCCAGGATTTTGCCCTGGAGTTCAGGACCCTGGCAGCTGGTACGGGATGTAATCACAGGGCCCTGATCAACCATTACCGCTGCAGTCTGCGTGAGGACATCCGTCGGGAGCTGGCCTGCAGAGATACCACCCTCACCTTCAACCAGCTGGTGGATCTGTCCATCCGGCTGGACAACCTGCTGGCTGCTCGCGGACGTTCAGATCGGGGTCATCCTCCCGCACCCCCTCTCCTCTTCCCATAGAACTGGGAGGGAGGGTGCACAGGCAGACTGGAGAGGGGTTCCCGCTCGTGCACCATTGGTAGCCGCAGAGGTCACACTGCTGGTTGGTGCCGGGTGGGTTCCTCTGGGAATCGAGGTAACAGGCAGGGCGCTCTGGCGCCACCCCAGGTGAGTAGGCACCATTCTCATCCAGAGCCCTTTGTTGCACTTATGGTTGTGTCTGTTACTTTTCCTGATTTTTTTTTTTACACGTTTTTTTCCCCGCGTTCCCAGCATAAGGCGCTTGTAGATTCAGGCGCGGCTGGGAATTTCATTGATCAAGCTCTTGCTCGTAGTTTAGGGATCCCCATTGTACCCGTGGATGTTCCATTCCCGGATGTTCCATTCTTAGACGCTGCACTTCCTAAGAGTCACGTGTATCTCCTGTCGCAAGCGGAGAAGGTGGCTATGGAGACATATATCTCCGAATCCCTGCGTCAGGGGTACATTAGGTCCTCCATTTCACCCGTCTCCTCGAGTTTCTTTTTTTTGAAGAAGGATGGAGGTCTGCACCCGTGCACTGATTATCGAGGTCTAAATAAAATCACGGTGGGTTACAGTTACCCACTACCTCTGATCACCACGGCGATTGAGTTAATGCACGGGGCGTGCTTCTTCACTAAACTGGATCTCAGGAGTGCGTACAATCTGGTGCGTATCCGAGAGGGGGATGAGTGGAAGACAGCATTTAGTACCACCTCAGGGCACTATGAGTACCTCGTCATGCCGTACGGGTTGAAGAATGCTCCATCAGTCTTCCAATCTTTTGTAGATGAGATTTTCAGGGACCTGCATGGGCAGGGTGTAGTGGTGTATATAGATGACATTCTGATATACTCCGCTACACGCGCTGAGCATGTGTCCCTGGTGCGCAGAGTACTTGGTCGCCTGTTGGAGCATGACCTGTATGTCAAGGCGACGAAACGTCTGTATTTTTCAACAGTCCGTCTCCTTCTTAGGATATCGCATATCTACGTCAGGAATGGAGATGGAGAGTGACCGCATTGCAGCCGTGCGTAATTGGCCGACTCCAACCACGGTAAAGGAAGTGCAGTGATTTTTAGGATTTGCCAATTACTACCGGAGGTTTATCCGGGATTTTGGTCAGGTTGCGGCTCCCATTACATCACTATTGAAGGGGGGTCCGGTGCGTTTGCAGTGGTCGGCTGGGGCGGACAGGGCTTTTAGGAAACTGAAGGCTCTGTTTACCTCTGTTCCTGTGTTGGCTCATCCGGATCCGTCTTTGCAATTCATAGTGGAGGTGGACGTGTCTGAGGCTGGGATAGGAGCTGTGCTCTCTCAGCGCTCGGGTACGCCATCTAAGCTCCGCCCCTGTGCCTTCTTCTCGAAGAAGCTCAGCCCGGCGGAGCAAAACTATGATGTGGGGGACAGGGAGCTGTTGGCTGTCGTCAGGGCTCTGACAGTATGGAGACACTGGCTTGAGGGGGCTAAACACCCTTTTCTCATCTGGACTGACCACCGCAATCTGGAGTACATCCGTGAGGCGAGGAGACTGAATCCTCGCCAGGCAAGGTGGGCCATGTTTTTCACCCATTTTGTGTTTACCCTCTCTTACAGACCAAGTTCCCAGAACGTTAAGGCAGACACACTGTCCCAGCTGTATGACACAGAGGAGCGGTCCATGGATCCCACTCCCATAATCCCAGCCTCGTGTTTGGTGGCACCGGTAGTGTGGGAGCTGGATGCGGACATTGAGCGGGCGTTGCGTACAGAGCCCGCTCCCCCTCAGTGTCCATCTGGGCATCTGTACGTTCCGTCTGCTGTCCGAGACAGATTGATCTACTGGTCTCACGTCACCCTCCTCTGGTCATTCTGGGATTTGGCGGATGATGCACTGTCTTTGGAGGTACTGGTGGCCCACTTTAGCTAAGGACGTGAGGGTTTATGTTTCCTCCTGCCCAGTGTGTGTGCCCAGTGCAAGGCTCCTAGACACCTACCCAGAGGTAAGTTACAACCCTTACCCGTTCCACAACGGCCGTGGTCATACTTGTCGGTGGATTTCATAACCGATCTTCCACCTTCACAAGGTAACACCACGATCCTGGTCGTTGTGGATCGTTTTTCTAAGTCCTGTCGTCTCCTCCCTTTGCCCGGTCTCCCTACGGCCCTACAAACGGCGGAGGCTCTGTTTACACACGTCTTTCGGCACTACGGGGTGCCTGAGGATATAGTGTCTGATCGGGGTCCCCAGTTCACTTCTAGGGTCTGGAAGGCGTTCATGGAACGTCTGGGGGTTTCCGTCAGCCTTACCTCAGGTTTTCACCCTGAGAGTAACGGGCAGGTGGAGAGAGTTAACCAGATGTGGAAGGTTTCTGAGATCTTATTGCCAGGAGGAAGTGGGCGGGGAAGTGGGCGGAGTTTGTGCCCTGGGAAGAGATGGCTCAGAACTCGCTCCGCCACTCCTCCACTAACCTCTCTCCCTTTCAGTGTGTTGTTGGGGTATCAGCCGGTTCTGGCCCCTTGGAATCAGACCGAGGCTCCTGCAGTGGACGACGGGTTCCGGCATGCGGAGGAAACCTGGGACGCCGCTCATGTCCGCCTTCAGTGCGGCGGCAGAAATTTGGGCAGACCGTCGCCGCAGTGAGGCCCCGGTGTTCGCACCAGGGGACAGGGTCTGGCTCTCGACCAGAAACCTGCCCCTCCGCCAGCCCTGCCGAAAGCTGGGTCCGCGGTTTGTGGGGCCGTTTAAAGTCCTGAGGAGAGTGAACGAGGTATGTTATAGGTTAAAGCTCCCCTCCTATTACCGCATTAACCCCTCGTTCCATGTGTCTCTCCTCAGGCCGGTGGTGGCTGGCCCACTCCATGAGGCTGAGGTGCGGGAGGTTCCTCCGCCCCCTCTGGACATTGAGGGGGCCCCGGCGTACTCCGTTCCATCCATCCTAGATTCGAGACGTCGGGCGAGTGGTCTTCAGTACCTTGTGGACTGGGAGGGGTACGGTCCGGAGGAGAGATGCTGGGTTCCGGTGGAGGATGTGTTAGATCCTTCCCTGCTTCGAGAGTTCCATCGTCTCCATCCGGATCGCCCTGCACCTCGTCCTCCGGGTCGTCCCCGAGGCCGGTGTCGACGCGCTGCTGTAGCCGTGCGCCGGGGGGGATACTGTCACGACTTCTACCGAAGTCGATGCCCCTCCTTGCTCGGGTGGTGTTCGGCGGTCGACGTCACCGGCCTTCTAGCCATCATTGATCAGTTTCTCATTTTCCATTGGTCTTGTCTTGTTTTCCTTCACACCTGCTTCCAATCCAATTAATTACATGTTGTGTATTTAACCCTCTGTTTTCCCTCATGTCCTTGTCGGTGACTGTTTTTGTTATGTTACGTGTGTTTTGTATCGGTGTGCGACGGGTATTACGTTACCCATGTTATTTTGTACTTCGGTTGTGGAGTTTTTTGTTTTTTAATTAAATACTCCAGAATAACCAATTTGGTTTCTCCTGCGCCTGACTTCCCTGCCACCAACATACACGAATATGACAGTAACAATGTACATTTTGCCAAAGCTTACTCATTTATAATATTAAAATAATAAGAATCAAAATTGTCAACGGGACAACAGTAACAACAATAATCAAGGGTCAAAATAACCATACATTGAACAATAACAATAATCATACAGTAGAGGACATGTGCAGGTTGACTGGTCTGTCAGACACTGTCCCTCATGTTATGACAGGCAGCAATGTAGTGTGCTGCCAACCCACAGCTCTCTGCGTCCTCCCCCAACAGCACGGGAAGCCTATTCTCATCAGAGAGGTCTTTGAAACCTTGAATAAGGGTTTCAAATTTGGGGAAATTACACTAATTGTTTTATATTTTTGACATTTTGTCAGGAAATGCAGCTCTGTCTCAGGTTCTGCTGTTGTGCAGTGGTTGCACAGCCTTTCCTCCACAGGGAACCAGGTTTTCCTGTCTGCCCTTCTCAATGGTAAGGCTGTGCTCACTGAGCCTGTACTTTGTCAAGGTTTTCATCAGTAACCTTGGTCAAATAGTTAGCCACGGTGTACTGTGCAATATAGTTTTGTTTTGACTGTGTAATTTGTTTTATTCTGATTGATTGCATGTTCCGGTCCTGAGGTTTCAGTGTGTTAGTAGAACAAGTTTGTGAACTCAGGACCAGCTGGATGAGGGTCCTGAGGCTTCAGTGTGTTAGTAGAACAGGTTTGTGAACTCAGCCCCAGGACCAGCTGGATGAGGGGACTCTTTTCTTTGCTCAGCTCTTGGCATTGCAGGGCTTGGTAATGATATGAGAGGGGGTCACTGTATTTTAGATGTTTCCAAAATGTAATTGCTCCTTTTGAGTTTTTATTATTAGTGGATATTGGCCTAATTCTGCCCTGCATGCATTGTTTGTAGTTTTCCTCTGGACACGTAGGAGAATCTTTCAGAACTCTGCATGCAGGGTTTCAATGGGGTGTTTGTCCCATTTGATGAAATCTTGTTTTGTGGACCCCACACCTCACTGCCATAAACTGCAATTGGTTCAATGACACATTCAGTTAGTTTTAGCCAAATTTTAATAGGTATTTCAATTTTAATTGTTTTTTTTAATAGCGTAGAATGCCTTGCGTGCTTTCTCTCTCAGTTCATTCACTGCATCATTAAGGTGTCCAGTTGAGCTTATTTTTAAACCTAAGTAATTGTAGTGTGTGCAGTACTCTATATATTTAAACACTCTTTTTCGTCTTTCTCTTTCTCTAACAGCAAGAAACCAGTCTTAATGGTGGTGTGTGTGTGTGTGTGCGTGTGTGTGTGTGCGCGCGTGCGTGCGTGCGTGCGTGTGTGTGTGTGTGCGTGCATGCTTTGCCTACCCCCTTACTCTCCCTTAGCTACACTGTAAGACTTTCCTGTAATTTTAACAGTAATGTAGAATGCGCAGTAAAATACCAATTAAATGTGTTTCACCGCATTAATGCTGTAGATTTCACTGCATTATAGGTAAAATGTATTAGTGAGAATGCTGTACCCCACAGAATACAATACCATACAGTGTTTATGGAGCACCAAAACCTTTTGAACACTCAGGGGGGCATGGTATTGTTGTTTCTGGTTTATTAACATACGTTGAGGCCTACCTTGTAAGAGCCTATATGATCTGTGGTAGTAGTTCCCTATCATTTTAATTGTAATGAACACGATGGGAGACAGAGAGCTGGTTTCAAGCGCAGAGTGCAGCAGGTGTTTAATTAGTAAAGGACCACAGGAGGAGGCAGGTAGCTGGGTCCAGGGACAGGCAGAAGGTCATACACAGGGGGCTCCAAAAAGGTAACAGCACAGGCAGGGAAAAGGCTTATAATGTTGTCCGGGAGATCAGGCAAGAGGTTGACGACAGGAAATCCAATAGGCAAAAGTACAGGGAATAGGAAAAAAGTGTCGTTAGTGAGGATGGCCAAAAACTACGATACACGGGAGGACTAATATGGAAATAAATAGAGCCCTGAATAGAAAGTGTAACGAAACAAACAATACCTCACAATGATGGGGTGCAAAGATCTGAACTAAATAGTGTGTGTAAATGACATACAGGTGTGTGAACAGGTGATCAGAATTCAGGTGATTGGGATCTGGAGAGAGTGAGCTGCGTTCAGGGGATCTATGTGTTTGAGAGTGTGAGCAGCAAGCAGACGTTACGTTAATGTGTAATAGTGGACAGATCAGAGTCATAGCAAGTCTCAAACCTTTAATGGTTGAGTGTCTGGCCTTTTGATCTGTTTAGTCGCTGTCAGCTTAGAAGCCTTTGTTAAGACCTTAAGGTTTCTAAAGTGACATGAAATACCAGAATATCAGTTGGTATGCTGCAATATTTATTTTTCTTTAACCTTTATTTTGACAGGAAGTGAATGCTGAGACCAAGGTGTCTTAATTTAGACAGGGAGTCAATGCTGAGACCAAGGTCTCTTTATTTAGACAGGGAGTCAATGCTGAGACCAAGGTGTCTTTATTTAGACAGGGAGTCAATGCTGAGACCAAGGTGTCTTTATTTAGACAGGGAGTCAATGCTGAGACAAAGGTGTCTTTATTTAGACAGGGAGTCAATGCTGAGACCAAGGTGTCTTTATTTAGACAGGGAGTCAATGCTGAGACCAAGGTGTCTTTATTTAGACAGGGAGTCAATGCTGAGACCAAGGTGTCTTTATTTAGACAGGGAGTCAATGCTGAGACCAAGGTGTCTTTATTTAGACAGGGTGTCAATGCTGAGACCAAGGTGTCTTTATTTAGACATGGAGTCAATGCTGAGACCAAGGTGTCTTTATTTAGACAGGGAGTCAATGCTGAGACCAAGGTGTCTTTATTTAGACAGGGAGTCAATGCTGAGACCAAGGTGTCTTTATTTAGACAGGGAGTCAATGCTGAGACCAAGGTGTCTTTATTTAGACAGGGAGTCAATGCTGAGACCAAGGTGTCTTTATTTAGACAGGGAGTCAATGCTGAGACCAAGGTGTCTTTATTTAGACAGGGAGTCAATGCTGAGACCATGGTGTCTTTATTTAGACAGGGAGTCAAGGCTGAGACCAAGGTGTCTTTATTTAGACAGGGAGTCAAGGCTGAGACCAAGGTGTCTTTATTTAGACAGGGAGTCAATGCTGAGACCAAGGTGTCTTTATTTAGACAGGGAGTCAATGCTGAGACCAAGGTGTCTTTATTTAGACATGGAGTCAAGGCTGAGACCAAGGTGTCTTTATTTAGACAGGGAGTCAATGCTGAGACCATGGTGTCTTTATTTAGACAGGGAGTCTATGCTGAGACCAAGGAGTCTTTTCCAGATGAACCCTGTGAAGCACCACAATGCGCAAAACAATAAACACATCAAACTACACATTCATACACACATTAAAATACATGTTATTATACACAACAACAATGTAGGAAAAGAGAGACACAATCATAAAAAACAGACACATTAAGCAGATGGGAAGGTATCTCCAGAGTTCTCTATCCCTGAGTTCCAGTAGCCTCATCTATAGGTTAACAATCAGGTAAGGTATGGCAGAAGGTTATGCAAGAGGGTTTTATAGACAAAAGAACTGACCGCATCGATCTACGAAACTTCAAGGAGGGCTATCCTACTTTCTGATACAAAATGTGTACTGAACCTATCGCCCGTAATAAAGTGCAATGACAAACTACGTCTAATGGCTTTAATATAGTCACATAGATGACATCACCATAGTCATATAGACGACATCACCATAGTCATATAGACGACATCACCATAGTCATATAGATGACATCACCATAGTCATATAGACGACATCACCATAGTCATATAGACGACATCACCATAGTCATATAGACGACATCACCATAGTCATATAGATGACATCACCATAGTCATATAGATGACATCACCATAGTCATATAGATGACATCACCATAGTCACATAGATGACATCACCATAGTCACATAGATGACATCACCATAGTCACATAGATGACATCACCATAGTCATATAGATGACATCACCATAGTCATATAGATGACATCACCATAGTCATATAGATGACATCACCATAGTCACATAGATGACATCACCATAGTCATATAGATGACATCACCATAGTCATATAGATGACATCACCATAGTCATATAGATGACATCACCATAGTCATATAGATGACATCACCATAGTCACATAGATGACATCACCATAGTCATATAGATGACATCACCATAGTCACATAGATGACATCACCATAGTCACATAGATGACATCACCATAGTCATATAGATGACATCACCATAGTCATATAGATGACATCACCATAGTCATATAGATGACATCACCATAGTCATATAGATGACATCACCATAGTCACATAGATGACATCACCATAGTCATATAGATGACATCACCATAGTCACATAGATGACATCACCATAGTCATATAGATGACATCACCATAGTCACATAGATGACATCACCATAGTCATATAGATGACATCACCATAGTCATATAGATGACATCACCATAGTCATATAGATGACATCACCATAGTCACATAGATGACATCACCATAGTCATATAGATGACATCACCATAGTCATATAGATGACATCACCATAGTCACATAGATGACATCACCATAGTCATATAGATGACATCACCATAGTCATAAAGATGACATCACCATAATCAATAACCAGAATGAGTGTTGACAGAATGATTAGTTTTCTACTTTTTAATGAAAATACATGGCCTGTTGCAATACAAGAAGCTAATTTAATTTTTAATTTCTTAACTAACTCATCAACATGCTTTTTGAAAGATCGCTTCTCGTCAATTCAGCTGCCCAGATATTTATAAGCGGGGACACGATCAACGTGGTCACCATCCAAATACCGTATGAATAAATCATCAGATATATACTTATGTGACTTGTAAAATAACATGTACTTAATTGTTACCTGCATTAAGTACTAATTTCAGTTTAACAAAGGCAGATTGATAATTATAGTCTCTTCATAATTATAGATCCTCGTTAATCTGTTTGGTATCTCTAATACATGCGGTAGGACAGGGATCACTGGCAGGGGGCCATTTTGTCAGAATTTTGTATTTTGGCTTATGGCCACATCTATAATGGGGCGTTTTGGAATTCTAACCACTTTAATAAACATTGTGTGTTTGTCTTGTAAGTGGCTATATTATGTGGTAGTTGTTCCCTGAAAATGTAATGTATATAGGGGGATAGATCAGAGTGTCAACGGGTCTTGAACCTTGAATGGTTGAATATTTATCCGTGTCCTTTTCATTTGTTTTGCTCTGTAATCACGGCCAGTTAGGAAGCCTTCGTTTAGGCTCTAGAACTGCAAGTGATATAAAACACCTAGTATTCATTAATATGCTGTAATATACAAATGCCTAGCAGCCAACCTATTTGCACCAATACTATGTAATAACAGTAAAATGCTAGAAAATAACTTTACTACAGGTTAAGTCACTTTACAGTATTGTACTGTTTCATTGCTTTGACATTATAGTAATTTATAGGAAGCTGGCATCAAGTTACGTTGAAAATCTCAGTAATGTATTGACTACAACAAGTGGAGACTAACAGTGAAATGCTTACTTACAGGCCCTTCCTAACAATTCAGAGAGAAAGTAAATAATTATAGAAAGTTAAATAATTAATCATTAAGTTAAACACTTAATAATAAAAGTAATAATAAATAGACAATGAGTAACGATAACTTGGCTGTATACAAGGGGTATCAGTACTGAGTCAATGTGCAGGGGAACGAGGTAGTTGAGGTAGATACAGTGGGGAGAACAAGTATTTGATACACTGCCAATTTTGCAGGTTTTCCTACTTACAAAGCATGTAGAGGTCTGTAATTTTTATCATAGGTACACTTCAACTGTGAGAGACGGAATCTAAAACAAAAATCCAGAAAATCACATTGTATGATTTTTAAGTAATTAATTTGAATTTTATTGCAATATTAAGTTCTGCTTTTCTGATGTATCAAATACTTATGTCATGCAATAAAATGCAAATGAACTACCCTCTGTAGTGCCTTGCGGTCAGATAGTGATGCAGCCAGTTAAAATGCTCTCAATGGTGCAGCTGTAGAATTTTTTGAGGATCTGAGGACCCATGCCAAATCTTTTCAGCCTCCTGAGGGGGAATAGGTGGTGTCGTCCCCTCTTCACAACTGTGTTGGTGTGTTTGGACCATGATAGTTCGGAAGTGATGTGGACACCAAGGAACTTGAAACTCTGGACCCGCTCCACTTCAGACCCGTCAATGTTAATGAGGGCCTGTTCAGCCCTCCTTTTCCTGTAGTCCATGATCAGCTCCTTTGTCTTGCTCACTTTGAGGGAGAGGTTTTTGTCCTGGCACCACATTTCCAGGTCTCTGACCTCCTCCCTATAGGCCGTCTCATCGTTGTAGGTGATCAGGCCTACCACTGTTGTGTCCTCACCAAACTTAGTGATGGTGTTGGAGTCGTGCTTGGCCACGCAGTCGTGGGTGAACAGGGAGAACAGGAGAGGGCTTAGCACGCACCCCTGAGAGACCCAAGTGTTGAGGATCAGCGTGGCAGATGTGTTGTTGCCTACCCTTACCACCTGGGGGCGGCCCATCAGGAAGTCCAGGATCCAGTTCCAAAGGGAGATGTTTAGTCCCTGGGTCCTTAGCTTAGTGATGAGCTTTGTGGGCGCTATGGTGTTGAACGCTGAGCTGTAGTCAATGAACAACATTCTTAAATAGGTATTCCTTTTGTCCAGGTGGCAAAGGGCAGAGTGGAGTGCGATTGAGATTGCGTCATCTGTGGATCCGCTGGGGCGGAATGCGAATTGGAGTGGGTCTAGGGTTTCCGGCATGATGGTGTTGATGTGAGCCATGACCAGCCTTTCAAAGCACTTCATGGCTACTGACGTGAGTGCTAAGCGGCGGTAATCATTTCAGCAGGTTACCTTCGCTTTCTTGGGCACAGGAACTACGGTGGTCTGTTTGAAACATGTAGGTATTTCAGACTCGGTCAGGGAGAGGTTGAAAATGTCAGTGAAGATACTTGCCAGTTGGTCTGTGCATGCTTTGAGTACATGTCCTGGTAATGCATCTGGCCCAGTGGCTTTGTGAATGTTGACCTGTTTAAAGGTCTTGCTCACATCGGCTACAGAGAGCGTGATCACACAGTCGTCCGGAACAGCTGGTGCTCTCATGCATGGTTTAGAGATATAAGATACTGTATCTTGTTGTTGCCTTAACTACAGCAACATTTCTAGTAATGGTTAAAGAAACAATTTACTGACTATGACTGTGATATGTGTTGTTTTTGCTGACTATGACTGTGATATGTGTTGTTTTTGCTGACTATGACTGTGATACGTGTTGTTTTTGCTGACTATGACTGTGATATGTGTTGTTTTTGCTGACTATGACTGTGATATGTGTTGTTTTTGCTGACTATGACTGTGATATGTGTTGTTTTTGCTGTGAAGTAGGAACAGAGGAAAACACTTACGGAGAGGTACCTGTTCCAACACAATGACAACCTATGATTGACGTAATATAAACCTTCCTGTTTCTACATAATGAGAACATTTAAATGTTGTAGAAACTTATAGCAAAATGCATGGTATTGATTGCAGAAGATAATAGACTGGCATGACTCTACCACAACAGGGAACTCTCCTCACAGTAATCAGCATAATGAAAGACGCGACTCCATGTACTGGCATTACTTTACCACTAGAGGGAGTGCTCCTCACAGTATTCAGCATAATGGAAGACGTGACTCCATCACTAAAGAGAACGCTCCTATACCAACTGTTGTCACTTCATTGTTACTGGTTACTTTTCCTTTTCCATCATTTGCTGTCTTCCTCCCCTTCAATAGAGCTCCATTTGTTAGAGAGAGAGAGAAAGAGAGAGAGAGAGAGAGAGAGAGAGAGAGAGAGAGAGAGAGAGAGAGAGAGAGAGAGAGAGAGAGAGAGAGAGAAAGACTTGCCTAAGTAAATAAAACATTAGAGACACATATTTCCCTCAGATTACACAGACCCACAAAGATCAACTCTGATATCTACTGGGTGAAATACCACAGTGTGACCTGTTGCCACATGAAAAGGGCAACCAGTGAAGAACAAACGCCATTGTAAATAGAACCCATAGTTATGTTTATTTATTTTCCTTTTTGTATTCTAACTATTTGCACATTGTTACAATGCTGTATATTGACATAATATGACATTTGAAATGTCTTCATTTATGAGTGTAATGTATACTGTTTATTTTTATTGTATATTTTGCTTTTGTTTATTATCTATTTCACTTGCTTTCGAAAGGTAAACATATGTTTCCCATGCCAATAAAGTCCCTTGAATTGAATGTAATTGAGAGGGAGAGAGAGAAAAACAGAGAGAGCAAGAGAGAGACCCTTACTGAAAAACCACACATTTCACATGTGAAATGCCACATGTGGGTTTGGAACACTTTCACCTTTTACATGTGATGATATTTCACTATGAAGATGATTTCACAGGTAATGCCCTGCAAACAACATGTTGTCATTAGGATGTCCCTGGAACACCACACAGTTCTCAACTTGCATATTATTTATACACTCATTATTTTTCAACATGTCCTCACCTGGGATTTGAACTCACCATTTCTTGGTGCTACAGCATTCTGAACTTCCTGCTACATCAACACGTCTGTGTCACTGACTGATTTCAACTGTATTCCTCCACTTTGAACTTTAAAGTAACTCTCAGCTTTGTTAAAAATACACGGAAGAAAATCTATTTATATTTTTCATAATGAATCAGGAGTAACATTAAAGAAGAATAAGACAACTATACAGAAACCCCCTTAAATCAATGACGAGAGAATAGTCAGATTAACAGAAGGCCAAAATAGCAGTGCAGATGGTGGTCTTTTGCTAAGTGCAGAGAGGTAATGGAATAAGTAAGGGACTTCTCAGACTGCTGAAGTCCTTGTGGCACAGGAGAAAGAATTGCATACACCAAACCCAGAGGTTGTGAGTTCAAATCCCAGGCTGGGGTCATATTAAGAAGCCAGTGCTAAGTGATCATGTCAAATGGAATTGTAATGATTAAAGATGTTTACAGTCTTTCAGTTGAACAATTTACCTTAAAACCCCCATATAATTTCATTACTTACCTAAAAAAAACTCATGTGAAATGTATTAGTCGCATTTTCACATGTGATTGTAGCTGTTTTTACATGTGAAAACAAAAGAGTCATGTGAGGTGAGTTGTTCACATGTGAAACCAAATGTTTTCACATGAGGAGAATAACATGTTTTCACTTTACATTCTGAATTGCAGATTCACGTGACAGTTGTAGTTTCACATGTGAAAAACCTTCACGTCAAAATCGAATTTGCCTTTTCACATGTGGAAAAATGTTTGAATGTGAACATCTAGCTCTGACGTGGAAATAAATGTTCTCATGTGAAAAACTTTCACATGTGAATGTCGAAATCTCATGTGGAATTTCATTTTCACATGTGAAAAACGTTCACATGAAAAACATGAAAACATTCACATGTGAAAATTGAATTTGCAATTTGTGAAAACCTTTGAAACGTAACGTGTAGTTTCATTGTATCACATGTTGAAATATTGTATTTCCATGTCACATTTATTTCACATGAGATCATGTTCTCACATGTGCTCAAATGTTTTCACATGTGTAGTTTAATGTTATCACATTTTTATTTTACATGTTGTCACATTTTATCACATTAAATTCACATAAAATCATGTGAAATTCATGTTTTTTCCTTAAGGGGAGAGACATATAAGGGTAGATTAATGTTATTATATTATTCATATTATTATTAGTGTTATGAGAGCCATAAGCACTTCCTCTCCCTTAGCTGGAGTTTCTCTCATTTTGCTCTGGCCTGACCGAGAGAGGGGGGAGAGGGAGGACAAGATATAGACAGAAGAGAGATGAAGGAGAGAGGGAAGAGAGAGGTTAGAGAGAGAGAACAAGAAAGAGACAGAACATAGATGGAGGAAAGAGGGAAGAGAAGTAGGGAGAGGAGAGGAAGTGCCTGGTCTGAAGCCAGAGTCGAGGAGAGAGGGGGAGTGGGGAGCTGGGGAGATGGGTGAAGAGAGGGAGAGGGCTTGCTGGGGGGATAGGTGTTAGAGGTTAGAGGAAGTGTGAAAATACTGTGAGGGTGTGACTGGCTGACTGTCAGCTGTCAAATTACCATCATTTACTGGTTGGCTTGCACAGGTCAAAGGGTTTTGAGTCGCCCCAGTTCGTGTGTGTGTGTGTGTGTGTGTGTGTGTGTGTGTGTGTGTGTGTGTGTGTGTGTGTGTGTGTGTGTGTGTGTGTGTGTGTGTGTGTGTGTGCGCCGCTGGCCATGCATGCCTGAATCTGTGTTTGGCTTCAGTCAACATTTTTGACTGCCCTCAGGGCAGGTACTGCACACAGGTGTGGACTGCAGCCTGACTGTAACAAGGCTTATCTCTGTCTGGGTTCCTCACACTCATCTACCTTTAAACTCATGGGTCCTGGGTCCTCTTACTGGGTCCTCTTACTGGGTCCTTTAACTGGGTCCTTTAACTGGGTCCTGTTGCTCCATCACTGCCACGTATAGCAGTGGTTCTGTAACCGCTCCTCGGGGACCTTCACAATTGTGTTGTATACCTGAACTAGCTCACCTAGCTCTGGAACAGATCAAAAACATGGAACGGCTGGGGGTCCTCAGGAGAGGTTGGAGAAACACTGACTTACAGAGGTGGATATCCATAGATGATGGTGTCTTGGCACTGTGTGCTCACTGCAGTCCGTCCTGAGAGATGGTGGTGAGGAGGATCAGGAGGGGGAGAGGAGAGAGGGTTACAGAAGGGTAACAGACAGGAAGGCAAGGGGGGAGAGGAAGAGGCAGATACAGGGTTATAGAAGGGGTAACAGAGAGGAAGGAAAGGGGAGAGAGAGAGGAAGAGAGAGACATTGGTCTCAATGACACTCCTTGCTAAACAGACTGCGACAGCTTCACTTCTGGTGTTGAGGTAACCTACAGTGAAACAGACTGCGACTAGGGCTGTTACTGTGAACGTATTACCTGAGTTATGACCGCAGTCAAATTCCACGTGACTCCTAGGCTTCTCCAAAACTGCGCTCTGATGCCGCTAATGGTCATGGGATGCAGCATACCATCCTGCATCCCGCTGAAGCGAAGCAGGGTTGGGCCTGGGTGGTCCCTGGATGGGAGACCAGATGCTGCTGGAAGTGGTGTTGGAGGTCCAGCAGGAGGCACTCTTTCCTCTGGTCTAAAAAAAATATCCCAATACCCCAGTGTAGTTATTGGGGACATTGCCCTGTGTAGGGTGCTGTCTTTCGGATGAGATGTTAAATGGGTGTCCTGACTCTCTGTGGTCATTAAAGATCCCATGGTACTTATTGTAAGAGTAGGGGTGTTAACCCCGGCGTCCTGGCTATATTCCCAAGTGGTCCCTCATACCATCATGGTTACCTAATCATCCCCAGTTTACAATTGGCTCATTCATCCCCCTCCTCTCCCCTGTAACTATTCCCCAGGTCGTTGCTGTAAATGAGAATGTGTTCTCAGTCAACTGACCTGGTAAAATAAGGGTTAAAATAAAATAAGTTAGTAGCCTACTAAACATGCTAATGGCCAGGCACTCATCACTGTATTGTCACTGTGACGCAATCTAAAATCGAATCAAACACTCCATGAGAGCCAATGTTGCCCAACATTTCTATAGGCTATGCAATTGCATGAGAAAACAGAGTTTTGATGGCCTCTATTAAAAAGAGGAGGATCCCATCAGCTTTCTATAGGCTAGGCCTACTATATTTATTTCCTAATATTAAGCACGCTGCTTCGCTATAAAACCGGAGTAGCCTACCTTCCTGGCATGAAAATGAACCGTGGGAAAAGCCTCCTCCATTTCCCCTGCCCCTGTTCCGTAACCTGGTAAATCCGAGACACTCCATTTAGTATGATATGTTACATTTGGTATGGCTACATAGGACAGATGGTTACTTAAGGCAAAATTGAAAGAAGGGTGGTTGGTTGTGGTGAATTGGTAGGTGTGTAACGCAAACGTCTATCAAACTAAAGATTGCGAGTGTCACGCCCTGACCTGAGAGAGCCGTTTTTCTCTGTTTGGTTAGGTCAGGATGTGACATGGGATGGGCATTCTATGTGTCATATTTCTATGTTGTTGTTTTTCTTTGATTGGCCTAGTATGGGTTCCAATCAGAGGCAGCTGTCTATCGTTGTCTCTGATTGGGAATCATACTTATGCAGCCCCATTTCCCTCCTTCAGTGTGTGATCTTGTTTTTGTACAGCTCAGTTTAGCCTGCAGAACGTGACGGTCGTTTTCTGTTGTTTATTGTTTTGATTTAGTGTTCTGAGTTAAAAATAAATGTATCATGAGCACTCACCACGCTGCACCTTGGTCTACTCCTTTTGACGATCGTCACAGCAAGTTCACGGACAACTTTAGCAATTTAGCTTTTTACCTAGTTTGCATCTACTTAGTATGCTAGCACGTTAGCTAACCCTTCCCCTAACCTTAAACCTTTAATCTAACTCCCAAACTTAAACCTAACACCTAGCCTAGCTAATGTTATCGAGCTAGCTAACGTTAGCCACCTAGCTAGAATTCATAACATTTCACGTTTTTTGCAAATTCGTAACATATAATATGAATTGTAATTCGTAACATATCATATGTAATGTGTGAAGGACATTCACAAATTAATACATTCCATAATATACTTAACAGTGTCGCGGATTTACGTATATAATAATACAAAATGCTCTGAGACCAGGTTGCGTTCTGACAGGTGCATGACAATGGCCCATTCTAAATCAAAACTAATTTCACACATTATTTAATACAGTATATGTGACTCACCACCTGGATTCTGTCTTATGTGTAGCAACATTTGAACTTCTGATTTTTACAATGGGTATAAGTAACGACTCAGAATTTCAGTTTTTTACATTGGATAAAAGTAGAGATTCAGAGCTACAAAATGGTATATCTTACACTGCATTTGTTGAAACAATGGGAAAGTTATTCTGCTTTGAAAGTTGATCAACTTGTAAACTCACTTTTGAGAAAACCGTCTTTCAATGTTTTGGTACTACTATTGGAGAGCCCTTCTTTGTCTACACCAATTCAGCATTGTTCACAGCCTTTTAATCCTTAGCCCCACCCATCTCTTTAAGGGCTGATCTGTGCATTCTGTGCTAACTTGCCAGCTACTTCCAGACATCTAAGAGAGAGAGAGAGAACAGCTCACTGAACATTACTCGCCATATCTGTGGTTTCGCCATATCTGTGGCTCTGACCTCACAACTACAGTCAAGCGCCCAAGCTAACTGGCTAACATTGTCTAGCCTCTACGGGCTAGGGGGCAGTATTGAGAATTTTGGAAAAAATATGTGCCCATTTTTAACTGCCTCCTACACCAACTCAGAATCTAGAATATGCATATTATTGTTCAGGTTTGGATAGAAAACACCCTAAAGTTTCTAAAACTGTTTGAATGGTGTCTGTGAGTATAACAGAACTCCTATGGCAGGCAAAAACCTGAGAAGGTTTCATGCAGGAAGTACCCTGTCTGACAAGGTGTTGTTGTTCTTGCTTCTGTTTATTGAAGAGTCAGGATCTTAGCTGTAACGTGACAATTCCTAGGGCTCCAATAGGCTCTCAGAACCCAGGAAAAACCTGAACGATGACGAGGCAGCCTCAGGCTGAAACACAGAATCCCCTTTTCCAAGTGGCCCATCAGAGGACAATGGAATTAGGCACGTGCCCGATTCGACCCCGTGCAGTATTTTCCTTCGGCTGTTTAGCTAATTGCAGATTCCCGGTCGGAATATTATCGCTTTTCTACGAGATAAATTGCATAAAAATTGATTTTAAACAGCGGTTGACATGCTTCGAAGTACGGTAATGGAATATTTAGAATTTTTTTGTCACGTTCTGCGCCATGCGCACGACCGTGATTTACCATTCTGATAGTGTCTAGAACGCACGAACAAAACGTTGCTGATGGAACATAACGATGGATTATTTGGGACCAAACCTACATTTGTTATTGAAGTAGAAGTCCTGGGAGTGCATTCTGACGAAGAACAGGAAAGGTAAGACCATTTTTCTTATAAGAAATGTGATTTTGGTGAAGGCTAAACTGGGTGGGTGTCTAAATAGCTAGCCCGTGATGGCTGGGCTATGTACTTAGAATATTGCAAAATGTGCTTCATCCGAAAAGCTGTTTTAAAATCGGACATATCGAGTGCATAGAGGAGTAATGTATCTATAATTCTTAAAATAATTGTTATGCTTTTTGTGAACGTTTATCGTGAGTAATTTAGTAAATTGTTAGTAAATTTCCCGGAAGTTTGCGGGGGGTATGCTTTTTCTGAACGTCACATGCTAATGTAAAAAGCTGGTTTTTGATATAAATATGAACTTGATTGAACAGACATGCATGTATTGTATAACATAATGTCCTAGGTGTGTCATCTGATGAAGATCATAAAAGGTTAGTGCTGCATTTAGCTGTGGTTTGGGTTTTTGTGACATTATATGCTAGCTTGAAAAATGGGTGTCTGATTATTTCTGGCTGGGTACTCTGCTGACATAATCTAATGTTTTGCTTTCGTTGTAAAGCCTTTTTGAAATCGGACAGTGTGGTTAGATTAACAAGAGTCTTGTCTTTAAATAGCTGTAAAATAGTCATATGTTTGAGAAATTGAAGTAATAGCATTTCAAACGTTTTAAAAATCGTGCCACAGGATTCAACTGGCTGTTACGTAGGTGGGACGAATTCGTGCCGCCGGTCCCAGCTACTTCCAAACACATAATGAGAGAACACTCCACTCTGACCGTTTTCCTCACCCTAGCAGAGCTGGTTAGGCTTTTTTCATGTTATCCAGAGCATTGGTGACTGTAACTGTGCTGCTGGCAACAATTGAATTACGCTTTGATGCCAACGTTTACTCACACCGAACATATTCAACGGGTGTTGAGCGTTCAAAAATGCATAAGTTATTCTGTGCTCTGGCACACTAAGACGAGAGTCTTTTGTTTAGAAATGTAGCTACATAGCTAGCTAGGTAAACAATGAATCCCAAAGCATGACTTGACGTTAGTTAGCGACCCAGCCAGCTAACATTAGCTAGCTAACAGTACACTTGAAATGAATCCACTTTCTGTCAAAATTAGAAACGTGTAATATCTGAAAATCTTACCAGTAAACATCATGGTTGGACTCGTCTCCTGTCTGATGCCATGCATGGTTGCCCTTAGTTTGACGATGTAATCCAGACCGGTGTTTTCTCCATCTCCTTAGCTATCATATTGAATTCCACTGATTTCAAAACTCGGTCCTCCAGAAAGTGGAGATCATACACATAACGTTAGCTAGCGAGCCAGCCAGCTAACGTTAGCTAGCTAACAGTACACTTTAACTTCACATTAGGTTAATGCAGTTTTACTATGCAAA
>NC_042968.1:90515119-90618211 GCF_901001165.1 Salmo trutta | reverse complement strand
TAGGCTGTGTGTATAGAGAATGCCTGCATGGTGCGGGGCAGTAAAGAGGGCAGCAACGGAGCTCTTCATCTGATGAGTTCACTCATCAAACCAGCTCAGACCACCCTCTACGAACTTCTCATCTCTGATGGACGCTTTAAGTAAGGACACTCACCCTAATCAATTTGTCAATATACAGTACATGTATCCTATAGGGACCTGAGATGTTCATGTGCTCTCAACACTCTGACTATTGATATCAATGAAATATATGTGTGAAACCTAATGTTACATGTATGTATTATGTCCTGCCTTTGTATCTTTACTTTGGTAAAGTGAACATTGTTCAAGACTTGTTATTGCTGTTGAAAATGAGGACAGGAAACAAAGGAACTGATCTGGAGAATTGATGGATTGATTGATTGTGTATTTCTAGGATCTTCCTGTCTCTGATGGAGAGTGCAGGTCTGACAGAGCTGTTGAAACAGGAGGGATCCTACACCGTGTTCGCCCCAACAGACGAAGCCTTCGACGGTCTCACAGAACAGGACATCACAATGCTCACCAGTAAGTATGCCGTTTTTTCTCTTCTTCTCAAACGTCCCGTTACCTCCTCAAACCCCCCAGAGGAACACCTCCTCAAACCCCCCAGAGGAACACCTCCTCAAACCCCCCAGAGGAACACCTCCTCAAACATCCCGTTACCTCCTCAAACCCCCCAGAGGAACACCTCCTCAAATGTCCCGTTACCTCCTCAAACGTCCCGCTACCTCCTCAAACCCCCCAGAGGAACACCTCCTCAAACCCCCCAGAGGAACACCTCCTCAAACCCCCCAGAGGAACACCTCCTCAAACCCCCCAGAGGAACACCTCCTCAAACGTCCCAGAGGAACACCTCCTCAAACGTCCCAGAGGAACACCTCCTCAAACGTCCCGTTACCTCCTCAAACCCCCCAGAGGAACACCTCCTCAAACGTCCCTTTACCTCCTCAAACCCCCCAGAGGAACACCTCCTCAAATGTCCCGTTACCTCCTCAAACGTCCCGCTACCTCCTCAAACCCCCCAGAGGAACACCTCCTCAAACCCCCCAGAGGAACACCTCCTCAAACCCCCCAGAGGAACACCTCCTCAAACCCCCCAGAGGAACACCTCCTCAAACGTCCCAGAGGAACACCTCCTCAAACGTCCCGTTACCTCCTCAAACCCCCCAGAGGAACACCTCCTCAAACGTCCCTTTACCTCCTCAAACCCCCCAGAGGAACACCTCCTCAAACGTCCCGTTACCTCCTCAAACGTCCCGCTACCTCCTCAAACCCCCCAGAGGAACACCTCCTCAAACCCCCCAGAGGAACACCTCCTCAAACCCCCCAGAGGAACACCTCCTCAAACCCCCCAGAGGAACACCTCCTCAAACGTCCCATTACCTCCTCAAACCCCCCAGAGGAACACCTCCTCAAACGTCCCGCTACCTCCTCAAACCCCCCAGAGGAACACCTCCTCAAACCCCCCAGAGGAACACCTCCTCAAACCCCCCCAGAGGAACACCTCCTCAAACGTCCCGTTACCTCCTCAAACGTCCCGTTACCTCCTCAAACGTCCCGCTACCTCCCTAAACCCCCCAGAGGAACACCTCTTCAAACGTCCCGTTACCTCCCTAACCCCCCAGAGGAACACCTCCTCAAACCCCCCAGAGGAACACCTCCTCAAACGTCCCGTTACCTCCTCAAACCCCCCAGAGGAACACCTCCTCAACAAAGTACTGAGTAAAGGGTCTGAATACTTATATAAATGATTCTGTTTGTTTTTTTTTGACAAATTTTCCAAATCTTCCAGAAAAACTGGTTTTGCTTTGTCTTTATGGGGTAAATACTTTCAGAATGCACTGTGTATGGCACATTAAGCAGCTCATATATAGTAACAGGAAAGCAGCTCATATATAGTAACAGGAAATCAGCTAATATGTAGTAACAGGAAATCAGCTCATATACAGTACAGGAAATCAGCTCATATATAGTAACAGGAAATCAGCTCATATATTGTAACAGGAAATCAGCTAATGAATAGTACAGGAAAGCAGCTCATATATTGTAACAGGAAATCAGCTCATATATTGTAACAGGAAATCAGCTAATGAATAGTAACAGGAAAGCAGCTCATATATTGTAAAAGGAAATCAGCTCATATATTGTAACAGGAAATCAGCTAATGAATAGTACAGGAAAGCAGCTCATATATTGTAACAGGAAATCAGCTCATATATTGTAACAGGAAATCAGCTAATGAATAGTAACAGGAAAGCAGCTCATATATTGTAACAGGAAATCAGCTCATATATTGTAACAGGAAATCAGCTAATGAATAGTAACAGGAAAGCAGCTCATATATTGTAACAGGAAATCAGCTCATATATTGTAACAGGAAATCAGCTAATGAATAGTAACAGGAAAGCAGCTCATATATTGTAACAGGAAATCAGCTCATATATTGTAACAGGAAATCAGCTAATGAATAGTACAGGAAATCAGCTCATATATAGTAACAGGAAATCAGCTCATATATTGTAACAGGAAATCAGCTAATGAATAGTACAGGAAAGCAGCTCATATATTGTAACAGGAAATCAGCTAATGAATAGTACAGGAAAGCAGCACCGCAATGAGGAACTAGTGATTGAACCTGAGTTACTAAGAGCAGCTCAACGACATTCAGACAAACAGTGAGATTTAGATTTTCTTTCATGAAAGTAACACAAATTAATATAACTAGTAATATAAAGCGTTACTTTCCACACAAAGTAATATTGTTCAATGTAACGTGTTTTTCAAGTAATTAATCCCAACACAGGTCTTTAAGTCCGCCCTCTGCTCGTGTCATCACTAGGCGACGTGAACGTCCTGAGGACCATTCTGCTCTACCACTTCAGTAACGGCGTCTTCATCAACGGGGGACTGGAGGGAGGGGTCACCAACCTGCTCAAGACCATCCAGGGACACAACCTGCAAGTGCTGTCTGTACGTACCACTGCTGCCATTGTCTTCTCTGTATCTGCCTTTGTTTCGGTACCTAAAATAAGCATGTACAGAACATGGATCATCATTTTTCTCTGCTTAGTTAGTACTAGACAAAGTTATTCCCGTACACACATATTTCAAGAGTTTTCAAGAGACTTTGTGAGCACTAAAGTTCTTTCAATAATATATCTATACAGATGCAATACTCTGAGGTAGAGTGGACTGTCTGTCCTCTCCTGTCCCAGAGGCAGAGTAGACACAGGAAACATTGAAGGAAACATTGTCTCTCATTACCTACTCCAATTACATCACTGTCATGAGGAGAACACTTCCTTTTAAAAACACCTCCACCACCACAGGAGCATGGGGACTTCACTGACTTCACTGTCTTCACTGACTTCACTGTCTTCACTGACTTCACTGTCTTCACTGTCTTCACTGACTTCATTGTTTTCACTGTCTTCACTATCTTCACTGTCTTCACTGACTTCATTGTCTTCACTGTCTTCATTGTCTTCACTGACTTCATTGTCTTCACTGACTTCACTGTCTTCAATGACTTCACTGACTTCATTGTCTTCACTGTCTTCACTGACTTCACTGTCTTCACTGTCTTCATTGTCTTCACTGACTTCGCTGTCTTTGCTGACTTCGCTGACTTTGTTGACTTCATTGTCTTCACTGTCTTCACTGTCTTCATTGTCTTCACTGTCTTCACTGTCTTCATTGTCTTCACTGACTTCACTGACTTCACTGACTTCCCTGACTTCACTGTGTTTTGGTTCATTTCTGCAACTCACATATAATGTCAGACTAAGGCAAGGATATATTCCATTTCATTTCATGTGAAAATCTTCTGGACCCTTGTTACAGCCTGGTTATCATACGTTAGGAGTGGTCAAGACTCCCTGTCTCTCCTTTCTCTTTCTCTGCAACACAGAGAAGCCCTTTTCCTGTCTCTATCAGGCTGGACAATCTCAGGCAAGCCTTCCTTAACTCATGAAGGAAATTCAGAGACACAGAAACAAGGCATTGTCTAATAACCTTGTCCAGAGATGCAGGGAGTAGGTGGAGAGGGGGGAGGAAGGGGAGGAGAGGGTTATGGGTGAGGGAGAGGGAGGAAGGAAGGGAGGGACGGTAGGAGAAAAGGAAGGAAAGGATTATGGGTAATGAGTAAAAAGAAGGGTGATAGTGGCGAGGAAGAGTTAGGGAGGAGAGTGAGGAAGAGTGAGGAAGAGATAGGAAGGAGGGCAAGGAAGAGTTAGGGAGGAGAGGAAGGAGGGTGAGGAAGAGTTAGGGAGGAGAGGAAGGAGGGTGAGGAAGAGTTAGGGAGGAGAGGAAGGAGGGTGAGGAAGAGTTAGGGAGGAGAGGAAGGAGGGTGAGCGGAATGATATGTGGGCAACAGAGTTCAGAGAGCGATGAGAGAGAGAGGGGGAGGAAGGAGAGAGAGAGAGAGAGAGAGAGAAGAGGGTGAGAGAGTTTAGGGAGAGTGGAGAAAAGGGATAGGGAGAGGGGTGGAGAGAGGAGATGCCAGGTAATCATCAGGAAGCCAGATTTCATTCGTTTTGGCAGAACTCCACAGATACAGGCTCTGAAGGAGCAGATTAGGCTGTTGTCTAAATGGGGACGTGCAGAGAGACGGGTGAAAGGAATGACCTTACACACACTGAGGACAACACTGAAACAGTGCATGTGTGCGTGTGTGTATGATGTGAGTGTGTGGGAGAGTGTTCAGTTAGAAAGTGGTTCAAATGATGGGTTAGAGAGAGAAGGAAACGTAAAGTAGTGGGTTAGAGAGAGAAGGAAATGTAAAGTAGTGGGTTAGAGAGAGAAGGAAATGTAAAGTAGTGGGTTACAGAGAGAACTGTAAAGTAGTGGGTTACAGAGAGAGAAGGAAATGTAAAGTAGTGGGTTAGAGAGAGAAGGAAGGAAGCGTAAAGTAGTGGGTTAGAGAGAGAAGGAAACGTAAAGTAGTGGGTTAGAGAGAGAAGGAAATGTAAAGTAGTGGGTAACAGAGAGAGAAGGAAATGTAAAGTAGTGGGTTAGAGAGAGAAGGAAATGTAAAGTAGTGGGTTAGAGAGAGAAGGAAATGTAAAGTAGTGGGTTAGAGAGAGAAGGAAATGTAAAGTAGTGGGTTAGAGAGAGAAGGAAATGTAAAGTAGTGGGTTAGAGAGAGAAGGAAATGTAAAGTAGTGGGTTAGAGAGAGAGAAATGGAAAGTATTGGGTTACAGAGAGAACCGTAAAGTAGTGGGTTAGAGGGAGAAGGAAATGTAAAGTAGTGGGTTAGAGAGAGAAGGAAACGTAAAGTAGTGGGTTAGAGAGAGAAGGAAACGTAAAGTAGTGGGTTAGAGGGAGAAGGAAACGTAAAGTAGTGGGTTACAGAGAGAACTGTGAAGTAGTGGGTTAGAGAGAGAAGGAAGGAAACGTAAAGTAGTGGGTTAGAGAGAGAAGGAAACGTAAAGTAGTGGGTTAGAGAGAGAGAACCGTAAAGTAGTGGGTTAGAGAGAGAAGGAAATGTAAAGTAGTGGGTTAGAGAGAGAAGGAAACGTAAAGTAGTGGGTTAGAGAGAGAAGGAAACGTAAAGTAGTGGGTTAGAGAGAGAAGGAAATGTAAAGTAGTGGGTTAGAGAGAGAGAAATGGAAAGTAGTGGGTTAGAGAGAGAGAACCGTAAAGTAGTGGGTTAGAGAGAGAAGGAAACGTAAATTAGTGGGTTACAGAGAGAAGGAAACGTAAAGTAGTGGGTTACAGAGAGAGAACCGTAAAGTAGTGGGTTAGAGAGAGAGACGTAAAGTTTTGGGTTAGAGAGAGAAACATACAGTATTGGGTTAGAGAGAGAGAAATGCAAAGTTTTGGGTTAGAGAAGGAGAAACATAACGTATTGGGTTAGAGAGAGAGAATGGGACAAATGAAAGTAGAGAAACTGTTCTGTTTCATACAGAACATGGCCGTCCCGAGAGACCCACAACGAGACAATTAAATTACAGTAAATTACTTTTCCTGGTGGCGTAGAATGTTCCATTTACAGAACCAGAACCTCTAACAATGGCAGGGACATGACATCTGGAATCACTATCTGTGAATGTCCCCACTTTTCACCTTTTCAAGACTGTTGTCTTTGGAGAGTGTTTAGTAAGATGTTACTCTAACACACCACACACACACACACACACACACACACACACACACACACACACACACACACACACACACACACACACACACACACACACACACACACACACACACAAACACACACACTCGATCAATGACAACTATTCCTGGCATGTTGTTTGAAGTCGGGCTAACAGAACTACAGCACTGGGGTGTCAAAGCTGTGTGAGCTGAAAAGCACCTTGTTGGTGCATAGGTCAAGTTGTCGGGTAGTGGTGGTCACTTCAGTCAGGGCTGCCCAACCCTCTTCTTGGAGATCTACTGTCCTGTAGGTTTACAGTCCAACCCTCTTCCTGGAGATCTACCATCCTGTAGGGTTACAGTCCAATCCTCTTCCTGGAGATCTACTGTCCTGTAGGTTTACAGCCCAACCCTCTTCCTGGAGATCTACCATCCTGTGGGTTTACAGCCCAACCCTCTTCCTGGAGATCTACTGTCCTGTAGGTTTACAGCCCAACCCTCTTCCTGGAGATCTACCATCCTGTGGGTTTTCAGTCCAACCCTCTTCCTGGAGATCTACCATCCTGTGGGTTTTCAGTCCAACCCTCTTCCTGGAGATCTACTGTCCTGTAGGTTTACAGCCCAACCCTCTTCCTGGAGATCTACCATCCTGTGGGTTTTCAGTCCAACCCTCTTCCTGGAGATCTACTGTCCTGTAGGTTTACAGTCCAAACCTCTTCCTGGAGATCTACTGTCCTGTAGGTTTACAGCCCAACCCTCTTCCTGGAGATCTACCGTCCTGTGGGTTTTCAGTCCAACCCTCTTCCTGGAGATCTACTGTTCTGTAGGTTTACAGCCCAACCCTCTTCCTGGAGATCTACCATCCTGTGGGTTTTCAGTCCAACCCTCTTCCTGGAGATCTACCATCCTGTGGATTTTCAGTCCAACCCTCTTCCTGGAGATCTACTGTCCTGTAGGTTTACAGCCCAACCCTCTTCCTGGAGATCTACCATCCTGTGGGTTTTCAGTCCAACCCTCTTCCTGGAGATCTACTGTCCTGTAGGTTTACAGTCCAAACCTCTTCCTGGAGATCTACTGTCCTGTAGGTTTACAGCCCAACCCTCTTCCTGGAGATCTACTGTCCTGTAGGTTTACAGTCCAACCCTCTTCCTGGAGATCTACTGTCCTGTGGGTTTTCAGTCCAACCCTCTTCCTGGAGATCTACTGTCCTGTAGGTTTTCAGTCCAACCCTCTTCCTGGAGATCTACCGTCCTGTGGGTTTTCAGTCCAACCCTCTTCCTGGAGATCTACTGTCCTGTAGGTTTACAGTCCAAACCTCTTCCTGGAGATCTACTGTCCTGTAGGTTTACAGCCCAACCCTCTTCCTGGAGATCTACTGTCCTGTAGGTTTACAGTCCAACCCTCTTCCTGGAGATCTACTGTCCTGTGGGTTTTCAGTCCAACCCTCTTCCTGGAGATCTACTGTCCTGTAGGTTTTCAGTCCAACCCTCTTCCTGGAGATCTACCGTCCTGTGGGTTTTCAGTCCAACCCTCTTCCTGGAGATCTACCGTCCTGTGGGTTTTCAGTCCAACCCTCTTCCTGGAGATCTACTGTCCTGTAGGTTTACAGTCCAAACCTCTTCCTGGAGATCTACTGTCCTGTAGGTTTACAGCCCAACCCTCTTCCTGGAGATCTACTGTCCTGTAGGTTTTCAGTCCAACCCTCTTCCTGGAGATTTACCGTCCTGTGGGTTTTCAGTCCAACCCTCTTCCTGGAGATCTACCGTCCTGTGGGTTTTCAGTCCAACCCTCTTCCTGGAGATGTACCATCCTGTGGGTTTTCAGTCCAACCCTCTTCTTGGAGATGTACCATCCTGTGGGTTTTCAGTCCAATCCTAATTTAACACACCTGATTCTACTTATTAGCTGCTCAACAGACCTTAACTTGCTGAATCAGATTCGCTAAATTAGGGTTGGACTGAAAACCTACAGGACAGTAGATCTCCAGGAAGAGGGTTGGACTGTAAACCTACAGGACAGTAGATCTCCAGGAAGAGGGTTGGGCTGTAAACCTACAGGACGGTAGATCTCCAGGAAGACAGTTGGGCTGTAAACCTACAGGACAGTAGATCTCCAGGAAGAGGGTTGGACTGAAAACCTACAGGACAGTAGATCTCCAGGAAGAGGATTGGACTGTAAACCTACAGGACGGTAGATCTCCAGGAAGAGGGTTGGGCTGAAAACCTACAGGACAGTAGATCTCCAGGAAGAGGGTTGGGCTGTAAACCTACAGGACAGTAGATCTCCAGGAAGAGGGTTGGGCTGTAAACCTACAGGACGGTAGATCTCCAGGAAGAGGGTTGGACTGAAAACCTACAGGACACTAGATCTCCAGGAAGAAGGTTGGGCTGTAAACCTACAGGACGGTAGATCTCCAGGAAGAGGGTTGGGCTGTAAACCTACAGGACAGTAGATCTCCAGGAAGAGGGTTGGGCTGTAAACCTACAGGACGGTAGATCTCCAGGAAGAGGGTTGGACTGAAAACCTACAGGACACTAGATCTCCAGGAAGAAGGTTGGGCTGTAAACCTACAGGACGGTAGATCTCCAGGAAGAGGGTTGGGCTGTAAACCTACAGGACGGTAGATCTCCAGGAAGAGGATTGGGCTGTAAACCTACAGGACAGTAGATCTCCAGGAAGAGGGTTGGACTGTAAACCTACAGGACGGTAGATCTCCAGGAAGATGGTTGGACTGTAAACCTACAGGACACTAGATCTCCAGGAAGAGGGTTGGGCTGCCCTGATTTAAAATGTCCTCTACGTTATCATCTATAGCTGACCTTTAGACGCAAACATGATTTAATCCAGTGTTATTACTGTTATCACCGCTCCTAGGTGGAAAACTTCCATCCTATTCATATATTGGGTATAGCAGCAACAGTGGTTATAACTGTTTATAACACTGTTACGAACCCCTGTTGTGACAGGTGAACAGCTCCATCAACGTCAACTCGGTGGACGTGCCAGATATTGACCTGATGGCCACCAATGGAGTGATCCACGTTGTGAGGAACATTCTTTACCCCGGGGGTGAGTTACCTGTGTCTGTGTGTGTGTGTGTGTGTGTGTGTGTGTGTGTGTGTGTGTGTGTGTGTGTGTGTGTGTGTGTGTGCATGACCGTGTGATTGTGTGTGTGCGTGTTCGTGTGTGTTTACTTGTGTGTGTGTGTGTCTGTAAACACGTCTCTGTTTTCTCCAGACCTGCCTGTGGGTCGCGAGGACCTGCTGGTGCTGCTGAAGAGACTCATCAAGTACATCCAGATCAAGGTGTGTGTGTGTGTGTGTGTGTGTGTGTGTGTGTGTGTGTGTGTGTGTGTGTGTGTGTGTGTGTGTGTGTGTGTGTGTGTGTTTGCTGGACATTACCCCAACCTCTCATTTGTTGTTGTCGTGCTTGTTTGTGTTTTAGTATGTCTCTGGATTCTCCTACACCGAAATCCCCCTCACCTTCATCAGTAAGTTTATCATCATCATCATCATCATGACAGCCTTGATGGTTTCTGAACATAGATGTAATACGAGCTTGTTTTTGTTTTTTTTTTGCAGAGAGGACAGTCACCACGACAACAACCCACATCACAGTAGAATCAGGTAAACCTGTTGATCTTTATTTTCAATGTTGAAGCAGGATTTCTGAAATGCTGTCCTATTACACTCATGTATAATATCTCTATTCAGTCCTATTACTCTCATGTTTAATATCTCTATTCAGTCCTATTACACTCATGTATAATATCTCTATTCAGTCCTATTACTCTCATGTTTAATATCTCTATTCAGTCCTATTACACTCATGTTTAATATCTCTATTCAGTCCTATTACACTCATGTATAATATCTCTATTCAGTCCTATTTCACTCATGTTTAATATCTCTATTCAGTCCTATTACTCTCATGTTTAATATCTCTATTCAGTCCTATTACTCTCATGTTTAATATCTCTATTCAGTCCTATTACTCTCATGTATAATATCTCTATTCAGTCCTATTACTCTCATGTTTAATATCTCTATTCAGTCCTATTACACTCATGTATAATATCTCTATTCAGTCCTATTACTCTCATGTTTAATATCTCTATTCAGTCTTATTACACTCATGTATAATATCTCTATTCAGTCCTATTTCACTCATGTTTAATATCTCTATTCAGTCCTATTACACTCATGTTTAATATCTCTATTCAGTCCTATTTCACTCATGTTTAATATCTTTTTTCAGTCCTATTACTCTCATGTATAATATCTCTATTCAGTCCTATTACTCTCATGTATAATATCTCTATTCAGTCCTATTACTCTCATGTATAATATCTCTATTCAGTCCTATTACTCTCATGTTTAATATCTCTATTCAGTCCTATTTCACTCATGTTTAATATCTCTATTCAGTCCTATTACTCTCATGTATAATATCTCTATTCAGTCCTATTACTCTCATGTTTAATATCTCTTTTCAGTCCTATTTCACTCATGTTTAATATCTCTATTCAGTCCTATTACTCTCATGTATAATATCTCTATTCAGTCCTATTACTCTCATGTTTAATATCTCTATTCAGTCCTATTACACTCATGTATAATATCTCTATTCAGTCCTATTACTCTCATGTTTAATATCTCTATTCAGTCCTATTACACTCATGTTTAATATCTCTATTCAGTCCTATTACACTCATGTATAATATCTCTATTCAGTCCTATTTCACTCATGTTTAATATCTCTATTCAGTCCTATTACTCTCATGTTTAATATCTCTATTCAGTCCTATTACTCTCATGTTTAATATCTCTATTCAGTCCTATTACTCTCATGTATAATATCTCTATTCAGTCCTATTACTCTCATGTTTAATATCTCTATTCAGTCCTATTACACTCATGTATAATATCTCTATTCAGTCCTATTACTCTCATGTTTAATATCTCTATTCAGTCTTATTACACTCATGTATAATATCTCTATTCAGTCCTATTTCACTCATGTTTAATATCTCTATTCAGTCCTATTACACTCATGTTTAATATCTCTATTCAGTCCTATTTCACTCATGTTTAATATCTTTTTTCAGTCCTATTACTCTCATGTATAATATCTCTATTCAGTCCTATTACTCTCATGTATAATATCTCTATTCAGTCCTATTACTCTCATGTATAATATCTCTATTCAGTCCTATTACTCTCATGTATAATATCTCTATTCAGTCCTATTACTCTCATGTTTAATATCTCTATTCAGTCCTATTTCACTCATGTTTAATATCTCTATTCAGTCCTATTACTCTCATGTATAATATCTCTATTCAGTCCTATTACTCTCATGTTTAATATCTCTTTTCAGTCCTATTTCACTCATGTTTAATATCTCTATTCAGTCCTATTACTCTCATGTATAATATCTCTATTCAGTCCTATTACTCTCATGTTTAATATCTCTATTCAGTCCTATTACACTCATGTATAATATCTCTATTCAGTCCTATTACTCTCATGTTTAATATCTCTATTCAGTCCTATTACACTCATGTTTAATATCTCTATTCAGTCCTATTACACTCATGTATAATATCTCTATTCAGTCCTATTTCACTCATGTTTAATATCTCTATTCAGTCCTATTACTCTCATGTTTAATATCTCTATTCAGTCCTATTACTCTCATGTTTAATATCTCTATTCAGTCCTATTACTCTCATGTATAATATCTCTATTCAGTCCTATTACTCTCATGTTTAATATCTCTATTCAGTCCTATTACACTCATGTATAATATCTCTATTCAGTCCTATTACTCTCATGTTTAATATCTCTATTCAGTCTTATTACACTCATGTATAATATCTCTATTCAGTCCTATTTCACTCATGTTTAATATCTCTATTCAGTCCTATTACACTCATGTTTAATATCTCTATTCAGTCCTATTTCACTCATGTTTAATATCTTTTTTCAGTCCTATTACTCTCATGTATAATATCTCTATTCAGTCCTATTACTCTCATGTATAATATCTCTATTCAGTCCTATTACTCTCATGTATAATATCTCTATTCAGTCCTATTACTCTCATGTTTAATATCTCTATTCAGTCCTATTTCACTCATGTTTAATATCTCTATTCAGTCCTATTACTCTCATGTATAATATCTCTATTCAGTCCTATTACTCTCATGTTTAATATCTCTTTTCAGTCCTATTTCACTCATGTTTAATATCTCTATTCAGTCCTATTACTCTCATGTATAATATCTCTATTCAGTCCTATTACTCTCATGTTTAATATCTCTATTCAGTCCTATTACTCTCATGTTTAATATCTCTATTCAGTCCTATTACTCTCATGTATAATATCTCTATTCAGTCCTATTTCACTCATGTTTAATATCTTTATTCAGTCCTATTACTCTCATGTATAATATCTCTATTCAGTCCTATTACTCTCATGTTTAATATCTCTATTCAGTCCTATTTCACTCATGTTTAATATCTTTATTCAGTCCTATTACTCTCATGTATAATATCTCTATTCAGTCCTATTACTCTCATGTATAATATCTCTATTCAGTCCTATTACTCTCATGTATAATATCTCTATTCAGTCCTATTACTCTCATGTTTAATATCTCTATTCAGTCCTATTTCACTCATGTTTAATATCTCTATTCAGTCCTATTACTCTCATGTATAATATCTCTATTCAGTCCTATTACTCTCATGTTTAATATCTCTATTCAGTCCTATTTCACTCATGTTTAATATCTCTATTCAGTCCTATTACTCTCATGTATAATATCTCTATTCAGTCCTATTACTCTCATGTTTAATATCTCTATTCAGTCCTATTACTCTCATGTTTAATATCTCTATTCAGTCCTATTTCACTCATGTTTAATATCTCTATTCAGTCCTATTTCACTCATGTATAATATCTCTATTCCGTCCTATTACACCCATGTATAATATCTCTATTCGGTCCTATTACACCCATGTATAATATCTCTATTCAGTCCTATTTCACTCATGTATAATATCTCTATTCAGTCCTATTACACCCATGTATAATATCTCTATTCAGTCCTATTTCACTCATGTATAATATCTCTATTCAGTCCTATTACACCCATGTATAATATCTCTATTACACCCATGTATAATATCTCTGTGGTACAGTATCTACCAAAGGCAAAGACAGGGTGTTGCAGTTCTTCATTGCTGCTCTGATAAACTACTGCCTCTGCCTCCCTTTATCCGTATGTTCTTCCGTATGAAATACTGGACTCTGTTTATGTTCGTTAATCAGGTCTCTTGTTGATGAGGTCATTGAACTGTCACTGTTTCGTTAGTAGAGACGGATACTCCTGACCAGAATCTGTCATGTTGGGCAAGGGACCAATCTAACATAAGCCTGGCTCTTTGTATTGAGCAACAGCACTTTGAGGATAAGCAGTTTGGTGAAGGCTAATTAGGAAGTGAGAGAGACTGTCTGCCTCTCATTAAAGGGGCAATCTGCGATTGCTGCTCCCATTGTTCTTTAAACTTCTAAATTAATGATATGTACCCATTGATTCTTGAAGAATATAACTTATAAAATGCTTCATGAGCTTAGTTCAACTGTCTGTCCAAAATATAAGCTTGTTTTTTATTCCAGGTGGTGGGGGGTATCCGCATTGTTATTGTTTAAACTACAGACGCCCCTTTAAAAATGCACTCAGAGAACTCTAGCTGAGGTTTTATATCAGGTTCAGTGCTGTTCAGCCAACTGTGGTTTGTAGAGGTCTGTGTCTCTGAAGGTTGTGCTCTGTTTTTATAATTGGCGAGGGTCCTTATTAGTTCTTCTGTGTGCCCGTGGGAAGGCAATGGTAACTTGCGTACAGTAAGTATGGTTGTATGGGCTTCAATCTGTCTCTGCTGGGTTTGTAATGAACGATGAAGGATTTACACACGCACGCACGCACGTACACGCATACACACACACACACACACACACACACACACACAAAATCCATGCAACACACTCACATGCCAGAATGGGTTGCTTTGGCAGATCCCCTCAGCACCTTTACATTACCCTGTTAGTGCAGGATTAGTGTCTCACACACACACACACACACACACACACACACACACACACACACACACACACACACACACACACACACACACACACACACACACACACACACACACACCCTCATTAGTGTCTCCCTGGCTGGCCATGCTTATTACTGCTCATTAGTGTGTGTTAACAGACTGCGGCTGGCAATGACAGTCAAGTGCAGAAGAATTAGCGTAGCCAACGGTCTGCTCACAGCCTGCCCAAGGTACCTAACAAGAACAAACTATGTCTGTAGTTAAAAGACATTTGCCCACTTTTTGGGAAAGGAAAGATGTGGAAAAGGGCCAATGCGATACACCTCAGCACAGCTCGTCTCACCTCAGCACAGCTCGTCTCACTACAGCACAGCTCGTCTCACCTCAGCACAGCTCGTCTCACCTCAGCAAAGCTCGTCTCACCTCAGCACAGCTCGTCTCACCTCAGCACAGCTCGTCTCACCTCAGCACAGCTCGTCTCACCTCAGCAAAGCTCGTCTCACCTCAGCAAAGCTCGTCTCAACACAGCACAGCTCGTCTCACCTCAGCAAAGCTCGTCTCACCTCAGCAAAGCTCGTCTCAACACAGCACAGCTCGTCTCACCTCAGCAAAGCTCGTCTCAACACAGCACAGCTCGTCTCACCTCAGCAAAGCTCGTCTCACCTCAGCAAAGCTCGTCTCAACACAGCACAGCTCGTCTCACCTCAGCAAAGCTCGTCTCACCTCAGCAAAGCTCGTCTCACCTCAGCACAGCTCGTCTCACCTCAGCACAGCTCGTCTCACCTCAGCACAGCTCGTCTCACCTCAGCACAGCTCGTCTCACCTCAGCAAAGCTCGTCTCACCTCAGCAAAGCTCGTCTCACCTCAGCAAAGCTCGTCTCACCTCAGCACAGCTCGTCTCAACACAGCAAAGCTCGTCTCAACACAGCACAGCTCGTCTCACTACAGCACAGCTCGTCTCACCTCAGCACAGCTCGTCTCAACACAGCACAGCTTGTCTCAACACAGCACAGCTCGTCTCACCTCAGCACAGCTCGTCTCAACACAGCACAGCTTGTCTCAACACAGCACAGCTCGTCTCACTACAGCACAGCTCGTCTCAACACAGCACAGCTTGTCTCAACACAGCACAGCTCGTCTCACCTCAGCACAGCTCGTCTCACCTCAGCACAGCTCGTCTCACCTCAGCACAGCTCGTCTCACCTCAGCACAGCTCGTCTCACCTCAGCACAGCTCGTCTCACCTCAGCACAGCTCGTCTCACTACAGCACAGCTCGTCTCAACACAGCACAGCTCGTCTCACCTCAGCAAAGCTCGTCTCACCTCAGCAAAGCTCGTCTCACCTCAGCAAAGCTCGTCTCACCTCAGCACAGCTTGTCTCAACACAGCACAGCTCGTCTCACTACAGCACAGCTCGTCTCAACACAGCACAGCTTGTCTCAACACAGCACAGCTCGTCTCACTACAGCACAGCTCGTCTCAACACAGCACAGCTTGTCTCAACACAGCACAGCTCGTCTCACCTCAGCACAGCTCGTCTCACCTCAGCACAGCTCGTCTCACCTCAGCAAAGCTCGTCTCACCTCAGCACAGCTCGTCTCAACACAGCACAGCTCGTCTCACTACAGCACAGCTCGTCTCAACACAGCACAGCTCGTCTCAACACAGCACAGCTCGTCTCACCTCAGCACAGCTCGTCTCAACACAGCACAGCTCGTCTCAACACAGCACAGCTTGTCTCAACACAGCACAGCTCGTCTCACTACAGCACAGCTCGTCTCAACACAGCACAGCTCAGCTCATCTCAAGTTATATGTCTGGAGGTGGTATATGAATCTAACAGTAACTAATAACAGTAGCGTTAGATCACATGTCTGGAGGTGGTATATGAATCTAACAGTAACTAATAACAGTAGCGTTAGATCACATGTCTGGAGGTGGTATATGAATCTAACAGTAACTAATAACAGTAGCGTTAGATCACATGTCTGGAGGTGGTATATGAATCTAACAGTAACTAATAACAGTAGCGTTAGATCACATGTCTGGAGGTGGTATATGAATCTAACAGTAACTAATAACAGTAGCGTTAGATCACCAAAAGCACCTCCACTACATTCTGTAGTGAGAGAGAAGACCAGTGTCTGATTGACAATACAGCGTGGAGCCGAACCATACATGTGGCTCGGATACCGTCTGGAAGTGATTACCGGTATACATGAACTGCTCTGCCACACGGCCGTAGACCTCAGAGAGGTGGAGGGAGCCTCAGACTCTTTGATGACAGTTTAAATCTGTCAGCTGTCAGCTATTTATGACACCAATGAATACTGTCATTCTCCCTGATTTATGCTGAAGCACAGGGTCCCTTTATTATAGATGCTGCAGCACTGGGTCCCTTTATTATAGATGCTGCAGGACTGGGTCCCTTTATTATAGATGCTGCAGCACTGGGTCCCTTTATTATAGATGCTGCAGCACTGGGTCCCTTTATTATAGATGCTGCAGCACTTGGTCCCTTTATTATAGATGCTGCAGCACTGGGTCCCTTTATTATAGATGCTGCAGCACTGGGTCCCTTTATTATAGATGCTGCAGCACTGGGTCCCTTTATTATAGATGCTGCAGCACTGGGTCCCTTTATTATAGATGCTGCAGCTCTGGGTCCCTTTATTATAGATGCTGCAGGACTGGGTCCCTTTATTATAGATGCTGCAGCACTGGGTCCCTTTATTATAGATGCTGCAGCACTTGGTCCCTTTATTATAGATGCTGCAGCACTGGGTCCCTTTATTATAGATGCTGCAGCACTGGGTCCCTTTATTATAGATGCTGCAGCACTTGGTCCCTTTATTATAGATGCTGCAGCACTGGGTCCCTTTATTATAGATGCTGCAGCACTGGGTCCCTTTATTATAGATGCTGCAGCACTGGGTCCCTTTATTATAGATGCTGCAGCACTGGGTCCCTTTATTATAGATGCTGCAGCACTGGGTCCCTTTATTATAGATGCTGCAGCACTGGGTCCCTTTATTATAGATGCTGCAGCTCTGGGTCCCTTTATTATAGATGCTGCAGCACTTGGTCCCTTTATTATAGATGCTGCAGCACTGGGTCCCTTTATTATAGATGCTGCAGCACTGGGTCCCTTTATTATAGATGCTGCAGCACTGGGTCCCTTTATTATAGATGCTGCAGCACTGGGTCCCTTTATTATAGATGCTGCAGCACTTGGTCCCTTTATTATAGACTTTACTAAATTCCTCCATCAGCAGCCACAACAGTCAGTAAGAGTGTCCATGATTGAGTCTTTGAATGAAGAGATTGAGATAAAACTGTCCAGAACGGGGTGTTGTATGTGGAGGATGAGGGCTGCAGTAGGTATCTCAGATAGGGGGGAGTGAGGCCTAAGAGGGTTTTATAAATAAGCATCAAACAGTGGGTCTTGCGACGGGTATACAGAGATGACCAGTTTACAGAGGAGTATATAGTGCAGTGATGTGTACTATAAGGAGGATTGGTGGCAAATCTATGGTAAAGAACATCTAGCCGCTCGAGAGCACCCTTACCCGCCGATCTATAAATGATGTCTCCGTAATCAAGAATGGTTTGGATGGTCATCTGAATCAGGGTTAGTTTGGCAGCTGGGGTGAAAGAGGAGCGATTACGATAGAGGAAACCAAGTCTAGATTGAACTTTAACCTGCAGCTTTGATATGTGCTGAGAGAAGGACAGTGCACCGTCTAGCCATACTCCCAAGTACCTGTATGAGGTGACTACCTCAAGCTCTAAACCGTCAGAGGTAGTAAGGGAAGACCCCCCTGAAATGGACAAAAATGAATGGGAACATATTGGCACTGTACGAAACATATATACGATGTACAATACCACTCAAATGGACGGCATTTCATTCAAAGCTTATGGCAAATGTCATATGGCAAATGCCAAGTGTCACAGATGGTGAGTGCGCTCCACAGTAAATTTTCATATTGCAAATGCACATCAAGTCAAGACCCAAGGTCATGACCCCCTTAAAAAATGGCTTTCTGGACCGTTTTTCAAATTTCTTTAAAGAAAGTAAATTATACATGTATAAGAACTGTATGAACATACCATTTTTTCATATTTTATTGTCATATTTTTAATAACTTGTCCATAAGGCATATGTTTTGTCCATTTGCAATATGATTTCATAGGAAGTCAAAAGTCAAAGTCAAAAGTCAGTGAACCATTGCCAAATGCCATAAGAAATGTCCAAATGCAATATAAAAGTATTGAATGTGCCAAATCAGGATGTTTTGTCTATTTGCAATATGATATTATAGGAAGTCAAAAGTCAAAGTCAAAAGTCAGTGAACCATTGCCAAATGCCATAAGAAATGTCCAAATGCAATATGAAAGTATTGAAAGTGCCAAATCAGGATGTTATGTACATTTGCCATGTACAATCATAGGAAGTCAGTTTCCAAACCCAAAAGTCAGTGGACCATGTCCAAATGGCATTTATTCTGCCCAAATGATATATAGCACTATGTTAAACAGTGATGAACCATCACCAAAATGACATGATGAAATCAACAAAAATAGACCATCTAGGTTGATTCATGACTTAACTTCTCTAGAGGGTGTGGGACGCTACCGTCCCACCTGGCCAACATCCAGTGAAATTGCAGAGCGCCAAATTCAAAAACAGAAATACTCATTATAAAAATGTCTGAAAAATACAAGTGTTAACCTGTTGAGGATCTTATCCCGATCTTATCCCGGTATTGGGATTCATTGTCATGTGACCATGGCGGGGAATTCAAAACTGCAAGAGTAATCATTTCAAAAAATCAAATAATCAACTATTTTCCTCCATTTGAAAGATATATCTCCTAAATCTAACCACGCTGTCCGATTTTCAGAGGCATTACGGAGAATGCATAAAGTTAGGTTATGTGAGGAGAGTACATTGACAATAGCTGCGTGTAATGTTTAGCCAATTCAAAGAAGGGCATCAACAGACAGAAAACTAGCTAGAATTATGCACTTACCTTTGACAATCTGCATCAGATGACACTCATAGGACATTATGTTATACAATACATGCATTTTTAGTTCCATCAAGTTCATATTTATATCCAAAAACAGCATTTACAGTCGCGGTGAAATTCAGAATTTTTTTCGGCTCGAATGCACCCAGTGAATCCAGCATTACAAATCACGGAATTACTATTCGAAAACATTGGTAAATTATAATATTGTCATTCAAAGAATAATATATTATCATCTCGTAATTGCTACCGAAGGGCCAGATCTCAAAATAACTTTACTGGGAAATCACATTTTGTATAAACTGGGTACTATGCTAACAACAATAAGCTATATGCTAAGCTAAGCTAAGCTATACCGTTAGCATTAGCATCATCTAATATCGATAATAACATTCTAAATATCCCCTTACCTTTGATTATCTCCATCAGAAGGCGCTGCCAGAGATCCCAGGTCCAGAACAAATGTGGTTTCTTTTGACAAAGTTCATAATTTATGTCCAAATAGTTAGCGTTCAGTAGGCTCCCACAAAATGAGGTGGGCAGTGTAAAGTCACGTCGAAAAACTAAAGAAAACCTAGTAAATAATCTATTTACGTTTGTTTAAACATGTCAAACGTTGTTTAGCACTAATCTTTTGTTCCATTTTTAACGTGAAACATCAGTAAACATCAGTAATATTTTCACACAACCTATCAAGTGTCTAGAATAAACGATAATGACAAAGGCACTCTTCTCAGATTCATGCGCAGGCGCAAAAAATGAAGTGATGACGTGTCAACTTGTAAGCTTTCTAATTCGGTGTGTATTTATCACAGATGCTTCAAACAACTTTCTAAAGATCGTTGACATCTAGTGGAAGCCGTAGGAGTTGCGAACTGAATCCTTTCTCACTGTGGTATCTTTAAAACAATGACACTAAATAGTACAGCCACAAAATTCTCATTTTTTTTTATCTATTTTTCTCAGGTTTCTGCCTGCAATATGAGTTTTGTTATACTTACAGACACCATTCAAACTGTTTTAGAAAATTCAGAGTGTTTTCTATCCGAATGTGTTAATAATATGCATATCCTAGCTTCTGAGTTGGTGTAGGAGGCAGTTAAAAATGGGCACATATTTTTTTCAAAATTCTCAATACTGCCCCCGTGGCCCGTAGAGGTTAAACATCGGTTTAAAGATGAACTTCTTGTTAATCCAACCACGGTGTCAGATTTCAAAAAGACTTTACGGCAAAAGCAAACCATGAGATTATCTGAGAACAGCGCCCAGCAGACAAATCATTACAAACAGCCACCAGCCAAGGAGACAAGTAACAAAAGTCAGAAATAGCGATAAACTTAATCACTTACCTTTGATGGTCTTCATGTGGTTACATTCACAAAACTCCCAGTTACACAATAAATGTTTGTTTGTTCGATCAAGTCCCTCTTTATATCCAAAAACCTCCGTTTTGTTAGTGCATTTTGTTCAGTAATCCACTGTCTCAAATTACATCCGGTGAAATTGCAGAGCGTGAAACTCAACAAAAGAGAAATTCTCATAATAAACATACATAAAAGATACAAATGTTAAACACCAGCTTGAAGATAAACTTCTTGTTAATCCAACCGCTTTGTCAGATTTCAAAAAGGCTTTACGGCGAAAGCAAACCATGTGATTATCTGAGAACAGCGCCCAGCAGACAAATCATTACAAACAGTTAGCAGCCAAGAAGAGGAGTAACAAATGTCAGAAATAGCGATAAAATGTATCACTTACCTTTGATGATCTTCATATGATTGCACTCCCAAGACTCCATGTTACACAATAAATGTTTGTTTTGTTCGATAATGTCCCTCTTTATAATCAAAAACCTCTGTTTTGTTGGTGTGTTTTGTCACAACAGAGAGGACAAATCAAAAAAGTACCATAAAAGTTTGTAGAAACATGTCAAATGATGTTTATAATCAATCCTCAGGTTGTTTTTGTCATAAATAATCGATCATATTTCAACCGGACTTCGTCAATAGAAAAGGAGAAACAAGAAAGGCGTCCTCCCTCATGTGCTGGACTCATGTCTGGAAATTTCCACTGTCCTCTCATTCAAAGTGGTGTTTCTCCACAGAGGAAGGACAACAAAAAACAGAAGGACAACAAATTGTCAGACAGGGCACTTCCTGTATGGAATCTTCTCAGGTTTTGGCCTGCCATATGAGTTCAGTTATACTCACAGACACCATTCAAACAGTTTTAGAAACTTTAGAGTGTTTTCTATCCAAATATAGAATATGGGCAGGAGTAGTAACCAGATTAAATCGGGTACGTTTTTTATCCGGCCGTGAAAATACTGCCACCTATCCCAAAGAAGTTAAATTAAGGACGAACCATGGCTGCCTTCCAAGGAATGGGAACCTCCCCAGAAAGGAGAGACAGGTTAAAAATGTCAGAGATAGGATTGGCGTTGATAAGGGTAGTAACCTTAAAGATGGAAGGGTCCAAACCATCTAACCCAGATGTTTTTTTGGGGTCAAGTTTCAGGAGCTCCTTTAGCACCTCGGACTCAGTGACTGCCTGCAGGAAGAAACTTTGTAGTGGGGCAGGGGAAAAAGAGGGAGAAGCCTCGGGGATATTCACATTAGAAGGGGTGGCTGAGTCAAATAGGAATCCTGACTTAATGAAGTATTGATTAAAGATCTCAGCCATGTGCTTCTTGTCAGTAACAACCACATCATCAACATTAAGGGACATGGGCAGCTGTGAGGAGGAGGGTTTATTCTCCAGGTCTTTAACCGTTTTCCAGAACTTCTTGGGGTTAGACCCACAGAGAGAGAACTGCTCCTTAAAGTAACTAACTTTGGGCTTCCAGATAGCCTGAGTATGCGTGTGCTGTGCCTTTAGCCAAATGCAATTCTTGAGGTGGAGTAACTCTGCAAGATCACCGTCGAACCAGGGGCTGAACCTGTTTTTAATTCTCATTTCCTTTATGAGGGCATGTTTGTTAAAATTAACAACACCACTGAAAGTATAAAAAAATAAGTTCCAAGCGTCTTCGACAGAGGGGATCAAGCTGATTCTTATAGCATTTTACAGAGGCCAGTTCATAAAGGAAGACTTGCTCATTAAAGTTTTTTAGCAAGCGTCTATGACAAATCAGGACAGGTTGTTTCACTGAGCAGCCATTACGAACACAGGCTGTAAAACAGTAATCACTAAGGTCATTACAGAAAACACCAGACTGATACCTGTCAGGATTATTTCTGAGGATAACATCGAGGAGAGTAGCCTTTTTTGGGTGTTTGGAGTCATACCTTGTGGGATTGGTAATAATCTGAGAAAGATTTAGGGAGTCCTATTGCTTTAGGACTTGGTCAGGTGGTTTAAGTATGTCCCATTTTAGGTCACCTAGCAGGACAAATTCAGACTTAGTGTAAGGGGCCAGGAGAGAGATTAGGGAATGTAGGATACAGGCCGTGGCTGATGGAGGACAAAAGCACCCAGCAACAGTCAACAAAGAGCTATTTGAAAGTTTAATGCTTAAAACCAGCAAATCAAATTGTTTGGGGACAGCCTTGGTGGAGACAACCGAGCACTGAAGGTGATCCTTGGTAAAGATTGCCACTCCCCCACCTTTGGAAGATCTGTCTTGCCGAAAAAGGTTATAAACAGAAAGATTAACATCAGTATTCAAAACACTCTTCCTTAACCACGTCTCAGTAATGACCAACACATCTGGTTTGGAGCTGTGAACCCACACTTTCAATTGATCCATTTTAGGTAATAAGCTTCTAGTTTTAACGTGCAGAAAACCCAGGCTTTTACGAGAGCAAAAATCAATGAAGCAGATATCAGAGCAGAAGTCAGAATTGGGGCTAGCAACAGTAGATGGCCAGGGTGTACATGCACATTTCCAGATATCATCAGCAGTAATACAATCAAGGCACGGCAGAGGACAGGGAGAGCTCTGCAGTACTGATTTATGACTTCTGGATGTGCATCAGATGGCAACAAGATCATATTGTACAGCAATTTCATCAGGTAACATGAATATAAAGCCAGTGAGACGTGGGTAGAATATGATGGGAGGCCAAGAGTCCATGTAACCAATAGAGAGTCAGAGTCCCGAGTGTGGGAACAAACATAGTCTGTCCCACTGTTGAGTAAAGAAAATTCATAGTCAACAAAGCATGAAGAAGTCATGAGGCAAATAGCAAAATAGCAAAATGCACAAGAAAAGTTTTTAATATATAACGACATCGGGCTAGCCATTGTAAGTTCAGAGTCACTCGCCCCAACAGTGCGTGTGTGCTGGAGGCGAGCGAAAGCTCGGGAGAGAGGGGGGAGTGGGGTGGGGGTACCTGTACCAGACAGGGGGAGACAGGCCAGGGCAGACGGTGAACAGATCGCCAGGTCGAATCCAAGCAGCAGTGCAGCAGGCAACGGGAGTAGGTGTCACACCCACTTGGGAGAAGCTTTTATTTCTGGAGGCAGGTTTCTTGTAGAAAATGCCAGTGGATGGTCTTTGAACAGAAGACTCCTGCCACTTGTTGGGCCCAAAGGCCTCGTCACCTTTTACTTCACACCTCAGTGCTAATTGAAGTTGTATCTGGTCTGTCCTTGCACGTCTGGCAGCCTTAACTCAGCATTCAGTCCCCATAAAGTAAAATATATCATTGTAATGTACTTTATTTTTAATTTTTAACATTTTTCTTTTTTTTCTTGGCTTTCAAAATAGCATCAGACCAAACACTACTCACTCAGTTCCAGGTTGGATGGTGTCCTCAGGTCTCTGCTGTTTGTTTGCTAGAGCATATACCTCCGTATAGCATAGAAAAATGAAACCTTGGTAGCAGTCATTTCTCCGGTTAATTTTGGTCAAAATTAGGTTGTAGGTTTGGAGTTTTGATCTGGAGCGAAGGCCATGCTGTGGAGGGTAGCATCCTGCATATGTCCCTGACGAAAAATCCAAGTTTATCTAACTCCAAATCTATCCTTTTGTAAAAGAAAACATGTTGAAAAATTTGAGAGCTCACATGCAGCTGTGACTCTCTCTCTGAGGGGGGTGGGTCACTGCTGAAATACCTCATATATTGGTGTAACACATCACTAATCATAGTTTAAACCGTTAATCATAGATTTACTGATCTAGATTCTAAATTAAGTGGTGCAGCAGATCTCTGATGAATTATAAACCTAGATGTACAAAACCTAGATTAGCTCTAATCCTAGATTAATTTAAACCATGTTCGTGCAACCCACCCACAATGACATAGATCTGCCCCTACACCCTAACCAAATGATTTTTCTATTCAATGTCCCCTCTCTAAAATCAAACTTACACATTTGGGTTCACAATCTGTTTGACAGAATGATTTTCATCATTAGAAATCAGATCACCCTACCTAACATCCCTGCTAAAACAAACTGTATCCTGTCTGCTGCCTTTTCATTGTCACAGCCTCAATGCCAATCACCAAACGAGGGGACTAAGTGTGGGTTAATGCAGTCAAAAGTCTGCATTCTGCAATAGGGATGGGAGTAGCAGCAACCTCATGTTGTTGACAACATTGTACATAAAACAGCGCTACCATGCTGCTCTTTTTACAGTTTTACAAACTCAGCGGAGAACTTTCTCTCTCCATTCAGCTTCACTCTAATCTTGAGGTGCATTTCTTTAAAACATGCACCAATCCCCTTGATCCCTTAAACCTCTTAAAGATCCGCCCCTTTTTTTGCCTAAAATGACATGCCTAAATCTAACTGCCTGTAGCTCAGGCCCTGAAGCAAGGATATGCATATTCTTGGTACCATTTGAAAGGAAACACTTTGAAGTTTGTGGAAATGTGAATGGAATGTAGGAGAATACAACACATTAGATCTGGTAAAAGATAATACAAAGAAAAAACTAACTGTTTTTGTACCATCATCTTTGAAATGCAAGAGAAAGGCCATAATGTATTATTCCAGCCCAGGTGCCATGTGGCTTTTGGCCACTAGATGGCAGCAGTGTATATGCAAAGCTTTAGACTGATCCAATGAACCATTGCATTTCTGTTTAGTGTTAGGATAAGAGTTAAGGTTGGGGACTAGGGTTAGGGTTAGGATAAGAGTTAAGGTTAGGGCTAGGGCTAGGTTTAAGATAAGAATTAAGGTTAGGACTAGGGTTAGGGTTAGGGTTAGGGTTAGGATAAGAGTTAAGGTTAGGACTAGGGCTAGGTTTAAGATAAGAATTAAGGTTAGGACTAGGGTTAGGGCTAGGGTTAGAATAAGAGTTAAGGTTAGGACTAGGGCTAGGGTTAGGATAAGTGTTAAGGTTAGGACTAGGGTTAGGGTTAGGGTTAGGATAAGAGTTAAGGTTAGGACTAGGGTTAGGGTTAGGATAAGAGTTAAGTTAGGACTAGGGCTAGGTTTAAGGTAAGAATTAAGGTTAGGACTAGGGTTAGGGCTAGGGTTAGAATAAGAGTTAAGGTTAGGACTAGGGTTAGGGTTAGGGTTAGGATAAGAGTTAAGGTTAGGACTAGGGTTAGGATTAGGGTTAGGATAAGAGTTAAGGTTAGGGTTGGTGTTAGTAGATCGTTATTTCAAAATAAAGTGTTGCCCAGCACTGAATATCCACACAGGGATGAAAAATGCTGTAGTGCTGTTTCACTGCATAAATATGGTAGCCCACAGCTGATGGTAGTCTAGTATCAGTAACAACAAGGGGTTCGAGGGGTTCGAGGGGTTCGAGGGGTTCGAGGGGTTCGAGGGGTTCGAGGGGTTCGAGGGGTTTTGGAATGGAGGAGATAGAAGGGGTCTAATGCGTTGCCTTGGGTACTAGTAGGGTCTCACTCAGGCAGATGCTGTTCTTTATCAACCTTTTGTATTTATAAATGGTTGTTTTTTTAATCAATATATTTTTCACATTTCCAATACATCAAAACTTAGCGGAAAAAACTTACTCACCATCATTTCTGGGGTGATATACCCACAGAAGCAGAGGTATTAACATCTCTTTTTTTTCATACTGAATGTGTTTTTATGGTGACTTTTTATAGGGTTTTAATCAGTCGTACCATTAGCTCATAGTAATCATACAAATCATACAAATCATTAAAATCCAGCCAGAAAATATTTACACAAGAAGCAACCTATTATCACACAGTCAAACTCTCATTTCATTTAGTAATAAGTTCACCATTTAAATAAAATGTAATATTCACTTTCCTTCTCTCCAGTGCCTGAAATCACAAAAGTGACCAGAGTGATTAAAGGAGAGCCAACTGTCACCAAGGTAACAAGGGTCATCGACGGCGAACCCACTATCACCAAGGTTACCAGGGTCATCGAGGGCGAACCCATTATCACCAAGGTTACTCGAGTCGTTGAGGGCGAGCCAACCTTCACCAAGGTGACAAGGGTCATCGAAACGGAACCCAGTTTAACCAAGGTGGTCGTCGAGGGTGAGCCCACATTCACTACAGTGACCAGGGTGATCGAGGGAGAACCAAGCATCACAAAGATCACCAGAGTTATTGAGAGTAAGTTCCATTATTAAACATTGGTGGATCGTGAGCTAATGGTGAGTCACAGCTTGCCTTGGGTCTTGGCTTTGAGCTACTGGGGAGTCACAGCTTGCCTTGGGTCTTGGCTTGGAGCTACTGGTGAGTCACAGCTTGCCTTGGGTCTTGGCTTTGAGCTACTGGGGAGTCTCAGCTTGCCTTGGGTCTTGGCTTAGAGCTACTGGTGAGTCTCAGCTTGCCTTGGGTCTTGGCTAGGAGCTACTGGTGAGTCTCAGTTTGCCTTGGGTCTTGGCTTGGAGCTACTGGTGAGTCTCAGCTTGCCTTGGGTCTTGGCTTGGAGCTAATGGTGAGTCTCAGCTTGCCTTGGGTCTTGGCTTGGAGCTACTGGTGAGTCACAGCTTGCCTTGGGTCTTGGTCTGGTGTATCAGTATTAGGTGGGTCAGAGTAATATTTGAAAATTTACTCCACATTGCAGACAATTGGATGGTAACAGGTTTAGTTTCCCTGTATTGTTAACATTGCTGTCAAAAAGAGTTCACCTCTCTCTCTCCATCTGTCTCTCTCTGACACTCTCTCTCTCAATTCAATTTCAATTCAATTAAAGGGCTTTATGGCATGGGAAACATATCTTTACATTTCCAAAGCAAATGGAATAGACAATAAACAAAATGGAAATAAACAAGGGAAACATTAGTAAACATTTCTCTCTCTCTCTCTCTCTCTCTCTCTCTCTCTCTCTCTCCTCATAGCTCACAGTGGTTCCTCAGATGGAGGGCTGGAGACTGACGGAGACATTAAGAGGATTCTGGAAGAAGGTCAGTAAAGATACCTTATAGACATCAATATATCTTAACATTATATAGACATAATGTATGAGGACAATATATTGATATTAATGTATGATAATAAAATATTGATATTAATGTATAATAATAATACTATATTGATATTAATGTATAATAATACTATATTGATATTAATGCATCATAATAATACTATATTGATATTAATGTATAATAATAATACTATATTGATATTAATGTATAATAATAATACTATATTGATATTAATGTATAATAATACTATATTGATATTAATGTATAATAATAATACTATATTGATATTAATGTATAATAATAATACTATATTGATATTAATGTATAATAATAATACTATATTGATATTAATGTATAATAATAATAATATATTGATATTAATGTATAATAATACTATATTGATATTAATGTATAATAATAATACTATATTGATATTAATGTATAATAATAATACTATATTGATATTAATGTATAATAATAATACTATATTGATATTAATGTATGATAATAATACTATATTGATATTAATGTATAATAATAATATATTGATATTAATGTATAATAATAATACTATATTGATATTAATGTATAATAATACTATATTGATATTAATGTATAATAATACTATATTGATATTAATGTATGATAATAATACTATATTGATATTAATGTATAATAATACTATATTGATATGAATGTATAATAATACTACTATATTGATATTAATGTATAATAATAATAATACTATATTGATATTAATATATAGTAATAATACTATATTGATATTAATGTATAATAATAATATACTGATATTTATGTATAATAATAATACTATATTGATATTAATGTATGATAATAATACTATATTGATATTAATGTATGATAAAAAATATATTGAAATTAATGTATAATAATAATACAATATTGATATTAATGTATGATAAAAAATATATTGATATTAATGTATAATAATAATACTATATTGATATTAATGTATAATAATAATACTATATTGATATTAATGTATAATAATAATACTATATTGATATTAATGTATAATAAAAAATATATTGATATTAATGTATGATATTAATATATTTACTAATGTATGATAATAATATACTGATTTTAATGTATGATAATCAATTATTTATATTAATTTCTGATACAAATATATTGGTATTAATATATGTATTTTAACAAAATCTATGCAAAAACGTAGTTCGCATGGCGATGGAAAACACATCACTGTCTATTATTACCCGTATAGTTATTCAACATGTTTATCTCAGTTGGTGATGAATCTTACATACATGCACATAGCCTAGGCATGTTGTATGTGGCGTGTTCCTATAATCCATCACACTGAGTAGGTTCAAATGCTATGGAGGGGTTTAACATTGGTACGTTTTCAAAAGCTCTTGGAAACTGTTGGTGAAGGTGCTTCTGTTCCCAAAGACTAATGATTCGCTTGATGTTGGGCTACGTTCAATCAATACACAATGTTTTCTTCTTACTATAAGGAAGGTATTTGTTGAAGAATCAAACGCGCAGTTCCTAATCTAACCATTCCTTCCTGCTTAGCACTTGATGTTATTAAGAGATGACGTGTTGCATTTGACAATCAACATCCCGATAGAAGTCACAGTGTTACAGTACTACATCCGCGTGTCCAGGTTTATGTGACCAACTATCTCTAGCAGACGATAGAGCTATGTGTTCTGCCAACACTGTGGCTCAACGTAATTGTCTAACCAGCACCGACACAACTGCAGGACGTATGATGACTTGGCGATGTTTGGGTCCCATGATTAGAGGTGTCTAAGGTAAAGACGTTTCTGGAGAGTGAGGTTCATATTCTCCAAGAAGAAGAGATCAAGAAACTCATAGAGGGAGGTTAGTCTGTCGGAGATGTAAACAAGCAAACAAACAAACAAATGACTGATGGGTGGCATGACAACCGCATGTATACATCACCCGTTTCCCCGGGCAACAAAAAGGGCTACCTCTCCTACAACCCTTCTTTGTAACAAGCATCCCATAGTATGAAAACTGATAGAGGTTCCGTGTGGAAACTTTTATTTTTGAGGATTGTGAATATTAAGCCTTTTTGGGACAATGAAGATTAAAGTTTCGGAAACAAAAAAGGCTATTATTCTTGAACTCAAAATGCTCCAAAGTGCAGCTAATAACATTCATACCCGTACAATAGAATTTTATAATATGATATATACAACACATATTTTAACTAATCAGATCCTAAACCCTGAAAACAAAGCAGCAAACCCAATCCAAAGACTAAAGATGAATGGTATTATCTGCATTGTGTCTTGGCTGTGAAGGTACCTCCTGCATGGGTCAGTCATCTACATGATTCTGGGCTAATTGCACTGTATTACGGCAGATTCACCCCTTCTCTTGGTAGCTAAGAGCAGAAGTGTCCATTAAAACCCTGTTATTGAGATATAGTAACAGGTAGATATATCTTTCAGAGCATTATTTTACTTCTGAAGCAAGATGGACCTAAAATTGTAATCAATAAAATTTGATGCAAGGGTGTATCTGCCAAAAAAACATTTGCAAGTCTCAGTAAGGGAATTGTTTGCCTGTTCTACCCAGTTTTTTTTTTATGTAACGTTGTAATTTTGTCTGCAATATTCTTTGACTGAAATTGTCATCTATTGATGCCTAATTATTCACGAGCCCATTTCTAATGGGTAAAACAACCATTCTAGAAGAGACATTTTTTACGGCGTTAGTAATTTTACCAGTATGACACATTTATAACATCATTTAGGATGTGTCCCAAATGGCAGCAGATTCCCTATAAAGTTTGGACCAGCAAATTCTACTTTTATATAACGAATAGGGTGCCATTTGAGACGCCATGTTAGTAATGGTACACAGACATCCCTCAAACAAAGGTCTATGTATTTATATTTTATTGAACCTTTATTTAACTAGGCATGGATGTTGGAGTAGTGTCTGGATGTTGCAGTAGTGTATGGAGGTTTTCCAATACATGGGGCGGCAGGGTAGCCTAGTGGTAACAACAAATTATTATTTTCAATGATGGCCTACCAGGAAAACTGCCTTGTTCAGGGGCAGAACGACTAATTCTTACCTTTGTCAGCTCGGGGATTTTATCTTGCAACCTTTCGGTTACTAGTCCAACGCTCTAACCACTAGGCTACCCTGCCACCCCATGTATTGGAAAACCTCCATACACTACTCCAACATCCATACACTACTCCAACATCAATACACTACTCCAACATCCACACACTACTGCAACATCCACACACTACTCCAACATCCATACACTACTCCAACCACCATACACTACTCCAACCACCATACACTACTCCATACACTAATCCAACCACCATACACTACTCCATACACTACTCCAACCACCATACACTACTCCAACCACCATACACTACTCCGACCTCCATTCACTACTCCAACCTCCATACAGTACTCCGACCTCCATTCACTACTCCAACCACCATACACTACTCCAACCTCCATACACTACTCCAACCACCATACACTACTCCATACACTACTCCAACCACCATACACTACTCCATACACTACTCCAACCACCATACACTACTCCATACACTAATCCGACCACCATACACTACTCCAACCACCATACACTACTCCGACCTCCATTCACTACTCCAACCTCCATACACTACTCCATACACTACTCCAACATGCATTCACTACTCCGACCTCCATACACTTCTCCATTCACTACTCCAACATGCATTCACTACTCCAACCTCCATACACTACTCCAACATGCATTCACTACTCCAACCTCCATACACTACTCCAACATGCATTCACCACTCCAACCTCCATACACTACTCCAACATCCATACACTACTCCATACACTACTCCAACCACCATACACTACTCCAACCTCCATACACTACTCCAACCTCCATACACTACTCCAACCTCCATATACTACTCCATACACTACTCCAACCACCATACACTACTCCAACCTCCATTCACTACTCCAACCTCCATACACTACTCCAACCTGCATTCACTACTCCAACCTCCATATACTACTCCATACACTACTCCAACCACCATACACTACTCCAACCTCCATTCACTACTCCAACCTCCATTCACTACTCCAACCTCCATATACTACTCCATACACTACTCCAACCTCCATACACTACTCCAACCTCCATACACTACTCCAACCTCCGTACACTACTCCAACCTCCATACACTACTCCAACCTCCATACACTACTCCAACCTCCATACACTACTCCAACCTCCATACACTATTCCAACCTCCATACACTACTCCAACCTCCATACACTACTCCAACCTCCATACACTACTCCAACCTCCGTACACTACTCCAACCTCCATACACTACTCCAACCTCCGTACACTACTCCAACCTCCATACACTACTCCAACCTCCATACACTACTCCAACCTCCATAAACAACTCCAACCTCCATACACTACTCCAACATCAATACAATTCTCCAACCTCCATATACTACTCCAACCTCCATACACTACTCCATACACTACTCCAACCTCCATTCACTACTCCAACCTCCATACACTACTCCAACCTCCATTCACTACTCCAACATCCATACACTACTCCAACCTCCATACACTACTCCATACACTACTCCAACATCCAGACACTACTCCAACCTCCATACACTACTCCAACCTCCATTCACTACTCCAACATCCATACACTACTCCAACCTCCATACACTACTCCAACATCCATTCACTACTCCGACCTCCATACACTACTCCAACATCAATACAATTCTCCAACCTCCATATACTACTCCAACCTCCATACACTACTCCATACACTACTCCAACATCCATACACTACTCCAACCTCCATTCACTACTCCAACATCCATACACTACTCCAACCTCCATACACTACTCCAACCTCCATTCACTACTCCAACATCCATACACTACTCCAACCTCCATACACTACTCCAACATCCATTCACTACTCCAACCTCCATACACTACTCCATACACTACTCCAACATCCAGACACTACTCCAACCTCCATACACTACTCCAACCTCCATACACTACTCCAACATCCATATACTACTCTCTGTCTGTCTGTCTGTCTGTCTGTCTGTCTGTCTGTCTGTCTGTCTGTCTGTCTGTCTGTCTGTCTGTCTGTCTGTCTGTCTGTCTGTCTGTCAGTCAGATGGGTAGTGGTGCCTGGTGTAAATTCTGTAACGGTGGGGGTGTGTTTGTATGTGCGTGCGGTGATGGACTAGGAGGCATAGCCAGGTGTGTGTGTTAGCGGTGGTGGACTAGGAGACATAGCCAGGTGTGTGTGTTGGCTGTGGTGAAGTTGGAGGCATAGCCAGGTGTGTTAGCGGTGGTGGACTAAGAGGCATGGCCAGGTGTGTGTGTTAGCGGTGGTGGACTAGGAGACATAGCCAGGTGTGTGTGCTAGCGATGGTGGACTAAGAGGCATAGCCAGGTGTGTGTGTTAGCGATGGTGGACTAGGAGACATAGCCAGGTGTGTGTGTTAGCGATGGTGGACTAGGAGGCATAGCCAGGTGTGTGTGTTAGCGGTGGTGGACTAGGAGGCATAGCCTGGTGTGTGTGTTAGTGATGGTGGACTAGGAGGCATAGCCTGGTGTGTGTGTTAGCGGTGGTGGACTAGGAGGCATAGCCAGGTGTGTGTGTTAGCGATGGTGGACTAGGAGGCATAGCCAGGTGTGTGTGTTAGCGATGGTGGACTAAGAGGCATAGCCAGGTGTGTGTGTTAGCGATGGTGGACTAGGAGGCATAGCCTGGTGTGTGTGTTAGCGATGGTGGACTAGGAGGCATAGCCAGGTGTGTGTGTTAGCGGTGGTGGACTAGGAGGCATAGCCAGGTGTGTGTGTTAGCGATGGTGGACTAGGAGGCATAGCCAGGTGTGTGTGTTAGCGATGGTGGACTAGGAGGCATAGCCAGGTGTGTGTGTTAGCGGTGGTGGACTAGGAGGCATAGCCAGGTGTGTGTGTACTGTATCTGTCTGTCTGTCAGTACATGTTGTTTAGTCATTACATGACTTCAACACCCCGTCCACCCCTCTCCACTGTTGCTCTTAAGGTTCAACCGGATACACAACGGTCACCAAGTTCATCGAGCCTCAGATCATTGAGGGTAGGGCCACCTTAAATATCTCATCTCTATCTCATTTCTATCCTCTCCTCTTATTAATGCTTAGGAGTTCCTTGCTCGGTCAGGAGACAACAACATAGCCGCTAACCCTTCAGTGTTTGCAGATATGAAGAAAGTCAGATACAGGTGTAACCAAAATGGCGGAAGGTTCCATGTTGGATTGTGAAGTGGAGTCATCACCATTTTGCTAACCAAACCTGACTTCTTCAGATCTGCAAAGACTAAAGGGACAGTAGGAGTAGAGGACCAGGACTAGGGGACCAGGACTAGGGGTCTGTATTCTACAGTAGGGTAGAGGACCAGGACTAGGGGTCTGTATTCTATGGTAGGATAGAGGACCAGGACTAGGGGTCTGTATTCTACAGTAGGGTAGAGGACCAGGACTAGGGGTCTGTATTCTACAGTAGGATAGAGGACCAGGACTAGGGGTCTGTATTCTACAGTAGGATAGAGGACCAGGACTAGGGGTCTGTATTCTACAGTAGGGTAGAGGACCAGGACTAGGGGTCTGTATTCTACAGTAGGGTAGAGGACCAGGACTAGGGGTCTGTATTCTACAGTAGGATAGAGGACCAGGACTAGGGGTCTGTATTCTACAGTAGGGTAGAGGACCAGGACTAGGGGTCTGTATTCTACAGTAGGGTAGAGGACCAGGACTAGGGGTCTGTATTCTACAGTAGGATAGAGGACCAGGACTAGGGGTCTGTATTCTACAGTAGGGTAGAGGACCAGGACTAGGGGTCTGTATTCTACAGTAGGGTAGAGGACCAGGACTAGGGGTCTGTATTCTACAGTAGGGTAGAGGACCAGGACTAGGGGTCTGTATTCTACAGTAGGATAGAGGACCAGGACTAGGGGTCTGTATTCTACAGTAGGATAGAGGACCAGGACTAGGGGTCTGTATTCTACAGTAGGATAGAGGACCAGGACTAGGGGTCTGTATTCTACAGTAGGGTAGAGGACCAGGACTAGGGGTCTGTATTCTACAGTAGGGTAGAGGACCAGGACTAGGGGTCTGTATTCTACAGTAGGATAGAGGACCAGGACTAGGGGTCTGTATTCTACAGTAGGGTAGAGGACCAGGACTAGGGGTCTGTATTCTACAGTAGGGTAGAGGACCAGGACTAGGGGTCTGTATTCTACAGTAGGATAGGGGACCAGGACTAGGGGACCAGGACTAGGGGTCTGTATTCTACAGTAGGATAGAGGACCAGGACTAGGGGTCTGTATTCTACAGTAGGATAGAGGACCAGGACTAGGGGTCTGTATTCTACAGTAGGATAGAGGACCAGGACTAGGGGTCTGTATTCTACAGTAGGGTAGAGGACCAGGACTAGGGGTCTGTTTCTGTACTGGAACCTTTATCCTACAATATGAAACTGTATCTGTGGATCCACGCGTCCTCCATTTTGAGTCTAACAGCTCCAGTTTCCTTCCGCAGGCCCAGATTTCGCTAAGATCACCACCATCCACGGCAACCCGGAAATGATTGACCAAGAGTCAGAGAGGATCACCAAACTAATCCAAGGTCAGAACCTAACTTGAGATAAAGAAAGTTTTCTGGCATAAGGGAAGTTCTAATCAATCACCAGAGCATTGTTTAATCTCTGTTAACCATCTCTGTTAAACATCTCTGTTAACCATCTCTGTTAAACCTAAACACACAACGCAATAACACAATTAGCTATGCAAGATGTCTTCCCTGCAAAGCTTTGCACATTTTGGGCTTGACACTTTTGGGTATTCTGCAGCGCAAATACACAGGACAGCCATTTTACATTGCTACTGGAGTTCTTGCATTGTGTGCTTGCATAAGATATAGATTAGGATTTAGGCGACATGATTTCAGCTTGAGTAATGAAAGGTTATGTCTCTCTCTACAGATGGAGGAAGTAGTGGACACTTTCAGTAATTTATTGTTATCTCTCTCTCTACAGATGGAGGAAGTGGGGGAGAGTTTGAGTAATGGATTGTTATCTCTCTCGCTACAGATGGAGGCAGTAGGGGACAGTTTGAGTAATTTATTATTATCTCTCTTTCTGCAGATGTAGGCAGTATGGGAGAGTTTGAGTAATGGAATGTTATCTCTCTCTCTCTCTACAGATGGAGGCAGTAGGGGACAGTTTGACTAATGGAATGTTATCTCTCTCTACAGAAGGAGGAAGCAGGGGACAGTTTGACTAATGGAGTGTTATCTCTCTCTCTCTCTCTCTCTCTCTCTCTCTCTCTCTCTCTCTCTCTCTACAGATGGAGGCAGTAAGGGCGCCCCAGCCAAAAGATCTCCAGGTAAATAAAGAGATAACAACACACTCTCTCTCTCACAACACACACAGAGGTGGAAAAAGTACTCAATTGTCATACTTGAGTAAAAGTAAAGATACCTTTATATAAAATGTCTAAAGTAAAAGTGAAAGTAACTCAGTAAAATTTTACTTGAGTATTAGTCTAAAAGTATCAGATTTTAAGTGTACTTAAGTACAGTGGTGGAAAAAGTAATCAATTGTCATACTTGAGTAAAAGTATATGCTTTTCCTGATATTTAGCAAACCAGACGGCACTATTTATTTGTATAACTTTTTTTTGACAGCCAGGGGAACACTCCTACACTCAGACATCATTTACAGACAGCCAGGGGCACACTCCACTCCAACACTCAGACATCATTTACAGATAGCCAGGGTAACACTCCAACACTCAGACATCATTTACAGACAGCCAGGGGAACACTCCAACACTCAGACATCATTTACAGACAGCCAGGGGTACACTCCAACACTCAGAGATCATTTACAGATAGCCAGGGGAACACTCCAACACTCAGACATCATTTACAGATAGCCAGGGAAACACTCCAACACTCAGACATCATCTACAGATAGCCAGGGAAACACTCCAACACTCCAACGCTCAGACATCATTTACAGACAGCCAGGGGTACACTCCAACACTCAGACATCATTTACAGATAGCCAGGGGCACACTCCAACACTCAGACATCATTTACAGACAGCCAGGGGAACACTCCAACACTCAGACATCATTTACAGATAGCCAGGGGAACACTCCAACACTCAGACATCATTTACAGATAGCCAGGGGAACACTCCAACATTCAGACATCATTTACCGACAGCCAGGGGAACACTCCAACACTCAGACATCATTTACAGATAGCCAGGGGAACACTCCAACACTCAGACATCATTTACAGATAGCCAGGGAAACACTCCAACACTCAGACATCATTTACAGACAGACATCATTTACAGACAGCCAGGGGAACACTCCAACACTCAGACATCATTTACAGACAGACATAATTTACAGACAGCCAGGGGAACACTCCAACACTCAGACATCATTTACAGACAGACATCATTTACAGACAGCCAGGGGAACACTCCAACACTCAGACATAATTTACAGACAGACATCATTTACAGATAGCCAGGGGAACACTCCAACACTCAGACATAATTTACAGACAGACATAATTTACAGACAGCCAGGGGTCCACTCCAACACTCAGACATAATTTACAGACAGCCAGGGGTACACTCCAACACTCAGACATCATTTACAGATAGCCAGGGGTACACTCCAACACTCAGACATCATTTACAGATAGCCAGGGGTACACTCCAACACTCAGACATCATTTACAGGCAGCCAGGGGAACACTCCAACACTCAGACATCATTTACAGATAGCCAGGGGAACACTCCAACACTCAGACATCATTTACAGGCAGCCAGGGGACACTCCAACACTCAGAATTTTATTTAGGAATGTAGTGAAGTAAAAAATAAAGTACAGATATCCTAAATAACTACTTAAGTAGTACTTTAAAGTATTTTTACTTAAGTACTTTACACCACTGCACACACACACACTAATCAACACATCAGTGAAATGTCGGCACATTAATCAACACGTTCGTCAACGACTTAGCACTGATAACATCTCTGTTATACTCACGTAATGTATATACCTCTGTTAAACATCTCTGTTAAACATCTCTGTTATACTCACGTAATGTATATCTCGCTGTTAAAAATCTCTGTTAAACTTCCTCTGTTAACCATCTTTGTTATACTCACATAATGTATATCTCGCCGTTAAACATCTCTGTTTACCACCTCTGTTTACCATCTCTGTTAAGCCTAAACACACAACGCAATAACACAATTAGCTATGCAAGATGTCTTCCCTGCAAAGCGTTGAACATTTTGGGCTTCGCACTTTTGGGTATTCTGCAGCGCAAATACACAGGACAGTTTGAGTAATTTATTGTTATCTCTCTCTCTACAGATGGAGGAAGTAGGGGACAGTTTGAGTAATGGAATGTTATCTCTCTCTACAGATGGAAGAAGTAGGGAACAGTTTGAGTAATGGAATATTATCTCTCTCTACAGATGGAGGCAGTAGGGGACAGTTTGAGTAATGGAATGTTATCTCTCTCTACAGATGGAGGCAGTAAGGGACAGTTTGACTAATGGACTGTTATCTCTCTCTCTCTCTCTCTCTCTCTCTACAGATGGAGGCAGTAAGGGACAGTTTGAGTAATGGAATGTTATCTCTCTCTCTCTCTCTCTCTCTCTCTCTCTCTCTACAGATGGAGGCAGTAAGGGACAGTTTGAGTTATGGAGTGTTATCTCTCTCTACAGATGGAGGCAGTAGGGGACAGTTTAAGTAATGGAATGTTATCTCTCTCTACAGATGGAGGAAGTAGGGGACAGTTTGAGTAATGGAATGTTATCTCTCTCTCTACAGATGGAGGCAGTAAGGGCAGTTTGAGTAATGGAATGTTATCTCTCTCTCTACAGATGAAGGCAGTAGGGGACAGTTTGACTAATGTAATGTTATCTCTCTCTCTACAGATGGAGGCAGTAAGGGACAGTTTGAGTAATGGAATGTTATCTCTCTCTCTCTACAGATGGAGGCAATAAGGGCCAGTTTGAGTAATGGAGTGTTAACTCTCTCTCTCTCTCTCTCTCTCTCTCTACAGGTGGAGGCAGTAAGGGTGCCCCAGCCAAAAGATCTCCAGGTAAATAAAGAGATAAAAACACACTCTCTCTCTCTCTCTCTACAGATGGAGGCAGTAAGGGACAGTTTGACTAATGGAATGTTATCTCTCTCTCTCTACAGATGGAGGCAGTAAGGGACAGTTTGAGTAATGGAATGTTATCTCTCTCTTTCTCTCTACAGATGGAGGCAGTAAGGGACAGTTTGAGTAATGGAATGTTATCTCACTCTCTACAGATGGAGGCAGTAAGGGACAGTTTGAGTAATGGAATGTTATCTCTCTCTCTACAGATGGAGGCAGTAAGGGACAGTTTGAATAATGGAATGTTATCTCTCTCTCTACAGATGGAGGCAGTAAGGGACAGTTTGACTAATGGAATGTTATCTCTCTCTCTACAGATGGAGGCAGTAAGGGACAGTTTGAGTAATGGACTGTTATCTCTCTCTCTCTCTCTTAACAGATGGAGGCAGTAAGGGACAGTTTGAGTAATGGAATGTTATCTCTCTCTACAGATGGAGGCAGTAGGGGACAGTTTGAGTAATTTAATGTTATCTCTCTCTCTCTCTCTCTACAGATGGAGGCAGTAAGGGACAGTTTGAGTAATGGAATGTTATCTCTCTCTCTCTACAGATGGAGGCAGTAAGGGACAGTTTGAGTAATGGAATGTTATCTCTCTCTCAACAGATGGAGGCAGTAAGGGACAGTTTGAGTAATGGAATGTTATCTCTCTCTCAACAGATGGAGGCAGTAAAGGACAGTTTGAGTAATGGAATGTTATCTCTCTCTACAGATGGAGGCAGTAGGGGACAGTTTGAGTAATGGAATGTTATCTCTCTCTACAGATGGAGGCAGTAGGGGACAGTTTGAGTAATGGAATGTTATCTCTCTCTCTCTCTCTCTACAGATGGAGGCAGTAAGGGACAGTTTGAGTAATGGAATGTTATCTCTCTCTCTACAGATGGAGGCAGTAAGGGACAGTTTGAATAATGGAATGTTATCTCTCTCTCTACAGATGGAGGCAGTAAGGGTGCCCCAGCCAAAAGATCTCCAGGTAAATAAATAGATGACAACACACTCTCTCTCACAGCACACACAGAGGTGGAAAAAGTACTCAATTGTCATACCTGAGCAAAAGAAAAGATATCTTAATATAAAATGATTTGAGTAAAAGTGAAAGTAACCCAGTAAAATTCTACTTGAGTTAAAGTCTATACCTCGATCATCTTGGTTCTCTACCTCTCTGCCACTTTGCTGTTTCTCTTTTCATCACGTAATGTATATACCTCTGTTAAACATCTCTGTTAACCATCTCTGTTAACCATCTCTGTTACACATCCCTGTTATAGTCACGTAATGTATATACCTCGATCATCTTGGTTCTCTACCTCTCTGCCACTTTGCTGTTTCTCTTTTCATCACGTAATGTATATACCTCTGTTAAACATCTCTGTTAACCATCTCTGTTAACCATCTCTGTTACACATCCCTGTTATAGTCACGTAATGTATATACCTCTGTTAAACATCTCTGTTAACCATCTCTGTTAACCATCTCTGTTACACATCCCTGTTATAGTCACGTAATGTATATACCTCGATCATCTTGGTTCTCTACCTCTCTGCCACTTTGCTGTTTCTCTTTTCATCACGTAATGTATATACCTCTGTTAAACATCTCTGTTAACCATCTCTGTTAACCATCTCTGTTACACATCCCTGTTATAGTCACGTAATGTATATACCTCGATCATCTTGGTTCTCTACCTCTCTGCCACTTTGCTGTTTCTCTTTTCATCACGTAATGTATATACCTCTGTTAAACATCTCTGTTGACCATCTCTGTTAACCATCTCTGTTACACATCCCTGTTATAGTCACGTAATGTATATACCTCTGTTAAACATCTCTGTTAACCATCTCTGTTAACCATCTCTGTTACACATCCCTGTTATAGTCACGTAATGTATATACCTCGATCATCTTGGTTCTCTACCTCTCTGTCTCTTCATTCTCGTCTTTCTATTACTGTTTCTATTTTCATCACGTTTGTTTTTCTGTCGCAACCTTATCCTTTCTTTCTTTCTCTCTCTTCTTCCTGTTTCTATCATTTTCTTCTTCACTCCTTTTTACTCTCGTTCTTCTCATTGTTCCCTATGTCTCTCCATCTCCTTTTCTAAAGCTGGTGTTAGGAGGAGGAAGGCAAGGCTGGTGAGACGCCACAACAACCAAAACTTACGTCCGGCCCAGACCCGTCCAAACCAGCTAAGACCAGTCCAGACCCGTCCAAACCAGCTAAGACCAGTCCAGACCAGTCCAAGCCAGTAAAGACCAGTCCAGACCCGTCCAAACCAGCTAAGACCAGTCCAGACCAGTTCAAGCCAGTAAAGACCAGTCCAGACCAGTCCAAGCCACACCAGCCCTGCAGGAATCCCCTTCCAGATCATTATAGAGGCACAGCAAGGAACACACCAAGGTACACAACAACACTTTCTATGTTCCCTTGATGGGAAAAGAGAAAGTATGAAAATAAGTCATGTCGGTTGAAAAGATGTTGATAATATGTATTTTCAACCAATTTTGTTCACTGGGCAGAGATGAATAATGAACTCAACTTACAGTAGAGTGAAACAACTTGACCAATGGTTTCAGACATGCTGTGTTTTAACAATGTTAAGATTATCAATTACCCTACATGCTGTGTTTTAACAATGCTAAGATTATCAATTACCCTACATGCTGTGTCCTAACAATGTTAAGATTATCAATTACCCTACATGATGTGTTTTAACAATGTTAAGATTATCAATTACCCTACATGATGTGTTTTAACAATGTTAAGATTATCAATTACCCTACATGATGTGTTTTAACAATGTTAAGATTGTCAATTACCCTACATGATGTGTTTTAACAATGTTAAGATAATCAATTACCCTACCTTATATGTTTTAACAATGTTAAGATTATCAATTACCCTACATGATGTGTTTTAACAATGTTAAGATTATCAATTACCCTACATGTAAGTAATATATCTATGCAAGGAAATTAACTTTTAAGAACTTTATGAACTTTTACTGTGGTGCAGATGAGGTAGGTTTGAAATAATATTTCTACCACGGAAAGGTGATGATATTTGTTTGTTTTTTGTTCAGTTTAGTTTAAACGATGGCTTGATCTGGAAGACATTTTGTATGTTTTATAATGGTGCTGGCATTCTGTATTACGGATTAATCTCGACCAATAGGAATGAAGCATTATGTATTATGGATGCATCTCAACCAATAGGAACTAAGCATACTATTACAAATGCATCTCAACCAATAGGAATTGAGCATACTATTACAAATGCATCTCAACCAATAGGAACTAAGCATACTAATGCTGTACATTATCTAAACTTAACAACCAACCAAAAGTTATTTTAATTGTATTTTTTCTTCATAAAAAAAGAATCCTGTTCCGATAGTTTAATTCCGTATCTGAATGGACTATTTTCTGATTTCCTGTTTTTATTGGTTTGTGTTGATATTTTAACAAGGCTTTCTGCTGTTAGAAATGTTGATGTTTCGTTGTACCATTATGCCTATGCAATCTATGCACCTTTTTACCTCTGTGTTGTTTTGAAAATAAATGTTCAATAAAAAGTTACAGTTGAATGTGAAGATCTTCTTGGTTTTTATCATACCGGTACGTTTGGTCGTATAAGACCATTTCTGGAAGTCCTGGTTGGAAGAATTTGGATTCCTTGACTATTTCCTCACGATTCAAGAAATCTTCCAACCGGGATTTCTGGAAAAATTGGGAATTTTGGGAAATCTAAAGACAAGGCTCTACTGTCAGCTCTGTGACTCCATTTGAATCATCTGACTAAGGGACAAGAGGGGACAGGGGCTAGTCCCAGTGTTTACCATGAGTGTTATCTTAGCAAACGTCAGAGAAAAAAACTTTAAAAGGCAGGGTGTCGACAGTGCGGTGCGCTTGTTGACATTGTGCAATAGATTGAATCCTGCCTTTAGTTCTCCTTTCCCACAACTCACCGCTCATAAATGGATAGGCTTCACATGCTCTTGGATCCCTGTGACATCACTCTGCTCGGGACCTTGCGACATCAGTCTCCTCGGAATCAAAACTTCAGACACCGACAACATGACGTGACAAATATCAGCAGATCATCAAAGCATTATGAAAACCACTGGCAAATGCTTTGTGCCTGTCTCATCACTGACAGATGCTTTGTGTCTGTGTCATCACTGACAAATTCATCGTGTCTGTGTCCTCACTGGCAGAGACTTTGTGTCTGTGTCATCACTGGCAGATGCTTTGTGTCTGTGTCATCACTGGCAGATGCTTTGTGTCTGTGTCATCACTGACAAATGCTTTGTGTCTGTCATCACTGACAAATGCTTTGTGTCTGTCATCACTGGCAGATGCTTTGTGTCTGTCTCATCACTGACAGATGCTTTGTGTCTGTCATCACTGGCAGAGGCTTTGTATCTGTGTCATCACTGGCAGAGGCTTTGTATCTGTGTCATCACTGGCAGAGGCTTTGTGTCTGTGTCATCACTGGCAGAGGCTTTGTATCTGTGTCATCACTGGCAGATACTTTGTGTCTGTGTCATCAGCTGTTTTTATTGTTGTTGCTTTGTGTGTTTTTGTTTACGTGTTTCAATGTGTTTATTATTATTTTTTTTTATTCAGATGTAGGATCTTAATTTAAGCCAGTTTGCTACAGCAGGAAAATAATCCTGCAGAAACAGAAAATGTGAATTATTATGTGGATTATAATTAATAGCCGTTTTTGTAGTGGTTTCGTAAGGGAAAATCAAGTCTGAAATTACAAACTTCAGAAGCCTTTTTAAACTACAATTACTCTACAAGTTTTACATATGCTGCATTGCAGCAAAGTTATCGTGCAACAGGGCGATCAAATTAAGATCGTACATCTGTAGTGTAATGTTTTACCAAAATGTATTTTGTTTAGTTACTAATGCATGGTGTATTTAAATTCACAAGATGCGTGGTGTACAGTCGAAGCCATGCTGCAGCACATCTGTTACCTGGGCTGTGTGTGTGTGTGTCCGCGTGCGAGAAAGACAGTGAACGTGAGCGTATGTGTTGGTGTGCTGCCCAGGCAGTGTGGAAAATACATTGACAGAACATGAGATCAAGCGCAGGTGATTATGACAGAAATGAATTTAGCTTGGATGTTGCCTTGGTGCTCCGAGTGTGTTTAACCTATCTGAGGAGAGAGAGTAGGGGAAAGAAAATAAAAATGAATACAGATTTTCTTTGATGATTGACATCCCATGCAAATCTCCACATCTAAAGTGTCCTGTTAAGGGGTTTGATAAACCTCGCTTGCTGGACCATACTAACGCCTGTGTTGGGTGGGTGGTATTCATGGACAGCTGTTACCATACTAACGCCTGTGTTGGGTGGGTGGTATTCATGGACAGCTGTTACCATACTAACGCCTGTGTTGGGTGGGTGGTATTTTATTTATTTTATTTTATTTTTATTTCACCTTTATTTAACCAGGTAGGCAAGTTGAGAACAAGTTCTGATTTACAGTTGCGACCTGGCCAAGATAAAGCAAAGCAGTTCGACACATACAAAAACACAGAGTTACACATGGAGTAAAACAACATACAATCAATGATGCAGTAGAAAAAAATAAGACTATATACAATGTGAGCAAATTATGTGAGATAATGGAGGTGAAGGCAAAAAAAAATGCCATGGTGGCAAAGTAAATAAAGTATGGCAAGAAAAACACTGGAATGGTAGATTTGTAGTTTGAAGAAAGTTAAAAGTTAAAATATAAATAATATGATGCAAAGGAGCAAAATAAATAAAATAAATAAATACAGTAGGGGAAGAGGTAGTTGTTTCGGTTAAATTATAGATGGGCTATGTACAGGTGCAGTGATCTGTGAGCTGCTCTGACAGCTGGTGCTTAAAGCTAGTGAGGGAGATAAGTGTTTCCAGTTTCAGAGATTTTTGTAATTCGTTCCAATCATTGGCAGCAGAGAACTGGAAGGAGAGGCGGCCAAAGGAGGAATTGGCTTTGGGGGTGACCAGAGAGATATACCTGCTGGAGCGCGTGCTACAGGTGGGTGCTGCTATGGTGACCAGTGAGCGGAGATAAGGGGGGACTTTACCTAGCAGGGTCTTGTAGATGACCTGGAGCCAATGTGTTTGGCGACGATTATGAAGTGAAGGATTCACGGATGGCTGTTACCACACTAACGCCTGTGTTGGGTGGGTGGTATTCATGGACAGCTGTTACCACACTAACGCCTGTGTTGGGTGGGTGGTATTCACGGATGGCTGTAACCACACTAACGCCTGTGCTGCGTGGGTGGTATTCACGGATGGCTGTTACCACACTAACGCCTGTGTTGCGTGGGTGGTATTCATGGATGGCTGTAACCACACTAACGCCTGTGTTGGGTGGGTGGTATTCATGGACAGCTGTTACCACACTAACGCCTGTGTTGGGTGGGTGGTATTCACGGATGGCTGTAACCACACTAACGCCTGTGCTGCGTGGGTGGTATTCACGGATGGCTGTTACCACACTAACGCCTGTGTTGGGTGGGTGGTATTCACGGATGGCTGTTACCATACTAACGCCTGTGTTGGGTGGGTGGTATTCACGGATGGCTGTTACCATACTAACGCCTGTGTTGGGTGGGTGGTATTCACGGACGGCTGTTACAATTCTGTTCACGCATGGCTTGAAAATACAGTCTCATCTGAAAAAATAATTATAATGATTTCTAAACAGACTCTAAAAACAATGTTTTTTGGAATTATTATACAGCACATATTGTTTTTGTTCCCAAAGACAGATGTTGTTATTTCAACAGTTATAAATGTCTTGTGATATCACTTTGGGTAATTTTAATAACACCTTTTCCCTGACAGTAAAATGAAATGGATACAATGGCTGTCAGATACTATTTGCTATAGGGATTTAGTCCTAAGTAGTGTACTATTTAGGAAATAGGGAGCCATTTCAGACATAAGCAGTGTGTCCATGGGAATGGGATTCAACTTTGGAGTGGCTCGTCTGATTCAGAGAGAGAGAGAGAGAGGGCAAACAACCAATGAGCATCGCTATAGGCTGCCAGCAATCATGGGATATCTGTCAGAGCTGATGTCCTCTGGGACGTCATTAAGATGATCATCCACAGACACATGCCTGGCCGAGTCAGCGCATCATTAACAGGGAGGAATAGAAGCTTGTTCACATCTGGGGATGTTGAAGCTCGTAGGATTCCCTGTCCTATAAACACAAGTTATAATCCTGCAAGGCTGGACTTCTCCAACCTACCTACAGACAGTACTCGGAACGAGCAACGACCGGTGTGATAACAAGTAATGTCATTACAGTAGAGATATGAAGCTGATAATCTTTATGAGTTTTTACCCATACTGCAGGCTCTAATGACTTGTCAATTTATTACACATACTGCAGGCTCTAATAACTTGTCAGTTTATTACACATACTGCAGGCTCTAATGACTTGTCAATTTATTACACATACTGCAGGCTCTAATGACTTGTCAGTTTATTACACATACTGCAGGCTCTAATGACTTGTCAATTTATTACACATACTGTAGGCTCTAATGACTTGTCAGTTTATTACACATACTGCAGGCTCTAATGACTTGTCAATTTATTACACATACTGCAGGCTCTAATGACTTGTCAGTTTATTACACATACTGCAGGCTCTAATGACTTGTCAATTTATTACACATACTGTAGGCTCTAATGACTTGTCAATTTATTACACACAGTCTGTTTTCATGGTAGGCTTAGAGGAACAAACTTGCTTGAGAAAAAATGCATAGCTCTTGACGTTTAAAGGTAATTCACGCTTGAGCCAACATCCACAGTGTTTACCGTGAGCGCATTCTAACATCGGGGAACTTTTAAAGTTCCACATGTGTTTGTGTGACTGTAGAATCCTTAAGGATTAAAGGATTGAGAAACTATCCTGTGTATTCACGGCTACGCCCATCCTCTCTAATCAAGGGTTAATTGGTCATTATAAACCGGGTGGTTCGAGCCCAGAATTCTGATTGGCTGACAGCACTTTGTGTTACGTGGTACGTAAGAACAGTCCTTAGCCGTGTTATATTGCCCATACGACACACACCGTTTTCCTTACTTAACCTATGGTTCTTGTAATTAACTAATGTTGTCATCACGGAATCCATCTGGAGCATGATGACGCTCTGCTGTAAGCAAGACTGCATCCCAAATGATACCCTGATCCCTATCTAGTGCCCTCTGGGCCCTGATCAAGAGTAGTGCACTACAGTGTTTTTTGGAAAAGTATTCAGAACACCTTTTTTCCACATTTTGTTAGGTTACGACCTTATTCTAAAATTGATTAAATTGTTACACTTTTTTCGTCATCAATCTACACATAATACCCCATAATGACATCATAATACCCCATAATGACATCACAATACCCCATAATGACATCACAATACCCCATAATGACATCACAATACCCCATAATGACATCACAATACCCCATAATGACATCACAATACCCCATAATGACATCACAATACCCCATAATGACATCACAATACCCCATAATGACATCACAATACCCCATAATGACATCACAATATCCCATAATGACATCACAATACCCCATAATGACATCACAATACCCCATAATGACATCACAATACCCCATAATGACATCACAATACCCCATAATGACATCACAATACCCCATAATGACATCACAATACCCCATAATGACAAAGCGAAAACTGTTTTTTAGAAATGTTTGCTAATTTATTACAAATAAAAAACTGAAATATTACATTTACATAAGTATTCAGACCCCTTACTCAGTACTTTGTTGAAGCACCTTTGGCAGTGATTACAGCCTCGAGTCTTCTTGGGTATGATGCCACAAGCTTGGCACACCTGTATTTGGGGAGTTTTTCCCATTCTTCTCTGCAGATCCTCTCAAGCTCTGTCAGGTTGGATGGGGAGCGTTGCTGCACAGCTATTTTCAGGTCTTTCCAGAGAAGTTCGATCGGGTTCAAGTCCAGGCTCTGACTGGGCCACTCAAGGACATTCAGAGACTTGTCCCGAAGCCACTCCTGCGTTGTCTTGGCTGTGTGCTTAGGGTCGTTGTCCTGATAGAAGGCGAACCTTCACCCAGTCGGAGGTCCTGAGAGGTCTGGAACAATTTTTCATCAAGGATCTCTCTGTACTTTACTCTGTTCATCTTTCCCTCAATCCTGACTAGTCTCCCAGTCCCTGTCACTGAAAAACATCCCCACAGCATGATGCTGCCTCCACCATACTTCACCATGGGGATGGTGCCAGGTTTTCTCCAGGCATGCCTCTTGGCATTCAGGCCAAAGAGTTCAATCTTGGTTTCATCAGACCAAAGAATCGTTTTCTTATGGTCTGAGAGTATTTAGGTACCTTTAGGCAAACTCCAAACGGGCTGTCAAGTGCCTTTTACTGAGGAGTGGCTTCCGTCTGGCCACTCTGCCATAAAAGCCTGATTGTTGGAGTGCTGCAGAGAGTGTGCAAAGCTGTCATCAAGGCAAAGAGTAGCTACTTTGAAGAATCTAAAATATAAAAATTATTTAAAAAATTGTTCAACACATTTTTGGTTACTACATGATTCTATATGTGTTATTTCATAGTTTTGATGTCTTCACTATTAGTCTACAATGTAGAAAATAGTAAAAATAAAGAAAAACCCTTTGACATTAGAGTATTTTATGTAGACTGTTGACAAAAAATTGCAATTAAATCAATTTTAATCCCAATTTGTAACAACAAAAAGAGGAAGAAATCCAAAGGCTAGGAATACTTTTGCAAGGCACTGTAGATTCAGTGATAATGCGTTTTGAACGACTTTCTGAGATGCTGTAGAAAGAAAGATAACAACGATAACGATTGTTTATTGCACATACGGAAACACGCACAGCTGAGTAACAATTTATCACCGTAATGTGAACACCTAAAGTATGAAATCCCACTGGTACACAGTTGTTTTGTAAATTGCTGAGCCAGCCACAACTGCTTTGTAAACAGTATGTTAACATAGTGTGAGAAGATGCCATTGTCAATCAAGGTTAACCTTACATAGCTAATTACAATACCTAATTGGTTAACGAGTAGGAGTGTACTTGTGCAGGTAAGCATGAAACGTATTATAAATACGTTTTTTTTGTAGAGAAAATACAGGAATTCTAATTCAAATACCATTTTAGTATATTTCTAATTTATGAGAAATATACATCTAATGTACTTCAGGTGTAATCAGCGTATATTTGTTTTGCTCTTTATCTAATATACTAAGAATACACAAAAAAGTGTCCCAATTTAGCTAATTTTAAAACATTTTCATTTACTTAAATGCTAAAAAAAAAAATACAAATAAAATTGACATTAAATTAATGAAATGTATTTAAAATAGTTTCAATTTAGAAAATGTTAAATATACTTATCACGGATATACTTAAATATATCAAAATATGTTAATGAAGTATGAATTAAGTATATTTAAATGTGGTTGTTTTTTTTCCGATTGGGATTCCCACCATAGTGCAATACTTTTGTGCACTAGTCAAAAGTAGTGCCCTATACAATATAGTATCATCTGAGACGCAACCAACAAGGGTCCTGTCCTACAAGACACCAGCTCTATTCATCACTCCTAATTCAACTGTCCTACAAGACACCAGCTCTATTCATCACTCCTAATTCAACTGTCCTACGAGACACCAGCTCTATTCATCACTCCTAATTCAACTGTCCTATGAGACGCCAGCTCTATTCATCACTCCTAATTCAACTGTCCTACGAGACACCAGCTCTATTCATCACTCCTAATTCACCTGTCCTATGAGACACCAGCACTATCCATCACTCCTAATTAATCTACCTCTGATTTCACACTAAATACTTCTGTTAGATTTTGTCATTTGGAAATGATGCTTGTTGGGTCCTGTGTGTTTGATGACTCCAATGCTTCATCTTAACAGAGCATGTAATGAGACTCCAAAGCTCCAGAGCTTTTCAGCAGGAAATGTTGTCTTGGCTGGTCGGTTGTCTGCAGGTCCATGGACTTGTTGAAGAAGTGATTGATGAGGATCATGTGATTTGTGTGTTAATGGAGAGAATTATGTCACCCTAACAGAATCCTTGGGCTGTACAAGCTGAGACAAATCAGGCTGATGGAAGAAGATTTACATGTGTGTGTGTGTGTGTGTGTGTGTGTGTGTGTGTGTGTGTGTGTGTGTGTGTGTGTGTGTGTGTGTGTGTGTGTGTGTGTGTGTGTGTGTCTGTGTGTGCTTCAGCCACTGCGAGTGCATACAGGTTTCCTCAGTAGACTGTATGTACAGCCTGTCTAGCACACTATTAGAGAGAGTTCTACATGGAACCCAGAGTTCTACCTAGAACCAAAATGGTTCTTCTATGGGGACAGCCGGGAGAACCCTTTTGGAATCCTTTTTGTACTCTGTTAACTTTCCTTCCCCTACTACAATAATAGAGCCAGTTTTTGTCCAGTACGCTGCCACCCTTTTATCAGGCACTAAGGGGACTACCTTAATAAGAGCTGGGACAGAGCTGACGGCCAGACAGAGTTCACAGCCTTGACACTGCTCTGACAATGAACACACACTGTGACATCATCCTATACCTGCTGCAATCACGCTAAACACTTTTTCCACTGTCGGGAGAGAGAGGGAGACAGAGACAGGGAGACAGAGAGAGGGGGAGTTAGGGAGACAGAGAGACAGGGAGACAGAGAGACAGAGAGACAGAGAGACAGAGAGACAGAGACAGGGAGACAGGGAGACAGTGAAAGGGAGGCAGAGACAGGGAGGCAGGGAGACAGAGAGACAGGGAGGCAGAGACAGAGGGGCAGAGACAGAGACAGGGAGACAGAGACAGGGAGACAAGGAGACAAGGAGACAGAGAGACAGGGAGACAGAGACAGGGAGACAGGGGGGCAGAGACAGGGAGACAGAGACAGGGAGACAGAGAGACAGAGAGACAGGGACAGAGAGACAGAGAGACAGAGAGACAGAGAGACAGAGAGACAGAGAGACAGGGAGACAGGGAGACAGGGAGACAGAGACAGGGAGACAGAGGCAGGGAGACAGAGACAGGGAGACAAGGAGACAGAGAGACAGGGAGGCAGAGACAGGGAGACAGAGACAGAGGGACAGAGAGGGACAGAGACAGGGAGGCAGAGACAGGGAGACAGGGAGACAGGGACAGGGAGACAGGGGGGCAGAGACAGAGACAGAGACAGGGAGACAGGGAGACAGAGACAGGGAGACAGAGAGACAGGGAGACAGAGAGACAGGGAGACAGAGAGACAGGGAGACAGAGACATGGAGACAGGGACAGGGAGACAGGGGGGTAGAGACAGAGACAGAGACAGGGAGACAGAGACAGGGAGACAGAGACAGGGAGACAGAGAGACAGGGAGACAGGGAGACAGAGAGACAGGGAGACAGGGAGACAGAGAGACAGGGAGACAGGGAGACAGGGAGACAGAGACAGGGAGACAGGGAGACAGGGAGACAGAGACAGGGAGACAGGGAGACAGAGACAGACAGAAAGAAGGGGATGAGGAAAGAAGTAGAGGGAAATACAATTGGGAAAACAGAGAGGATTGTAGCAGAGAGAGGGGTGGAAAGAGGGAGAGTAAGAGAACAAGAAACACATTTGTGGAGAGAGAAAGAGAGGGGGAGAGATAGAGAGAAGGGGAGAGAGAGAGGGAGAGAGAGAGAGAGAAGGGGAGAGAGAGAGGGGGAGAGATAGAGAGAAGGGGAGAAAGAGAGGGGGAGAGATAGAGAGAAGGGGAGAAAGAGAGGGGGAGAGATAGAGAGAAGGGGAGAGAGAGAGGGGGAGAGATAGAGAGAAGGGGAGAGAGAGAGGGGGAGAGATAGAGAGGGGGAGAGATAGAGAGAAGGGGAGAGAGAGAGAGAAGGGGGAGAGAGAGAGGGGGAGAGATAGAGAGAGGGGGAGAGATAGAGAGAAGGGGAGAGAGAGGGGGAGAGAGAGAGAGAAGGGGAGAGAGAGAGGGGGAGAGAAAGAGAGGGGGAGAGATAGAGAGAAGGGGAGAGAGAGAGGGGGAGAGATAGAGAGAAGGGGAGAGAGAGAGGGGGAGAGATAGAGAGAAGGGGAGAGAGAGAGGGGGAGAGATAGAGAGAAGGGGAGAGAGAGAGGGGGAGAGATAGAGAGAAGGGGAGAGAGAGAGGGGGAGAGATAGAGAGAAGGGGAGAGAGAGAAGGGGAGAGAGAGAGAGAGACATTGCTTTCGCAATGTTAACATGTTTCCCATGTCAATAAACAAACAAATTCTCACCTGTTTCTCTGCTCCCCGTGGCCTTCCCACTAACTGATAAATTCTCTCTCAGCCCTTTGTCCAAAGAACTGACCCCAGATCTGTAGCGGTGTCTAGAGCACTGTCCAGAGAACTGACCCCAGATCTGTAGCGGTGTCTAGAGCACTGTCCAGAGAACTGACCCCAGATCTGTAGCGGTGTCTAGAGCACTGTCCAAAGAACTGACCCCAGATCTGTAGTGAGGGATTCCCTTGGTGGCTAGAGCACTGTCCAAAGAACTGACCCCAGATCTGTAGTGAGCGATTCCCTTGGTGGCTAGAGCACTGTCCAGAGTACTGACCCCAGATCTGTAGTGAGGCATTCCCTTGGTGGCTAGAGCACTGTCCAAAGAACTGACCCCAGATCTGTAGTGAGGGATTCCCTTGGTGGCTAGAGCACTGTCCAAAGAACTGACCCCAGATCTGTAGTGAGCGATTCCCTTGGTGGCTAGAGCACTGTCCAAAGAACTGACCCCAGATCTGTAGTGAGCGATTCCCTTGGTGGCTAGAGCACTGTCCAGAGAACTGACCCCAGATCTGTAGTGAGGGATTCCCTTGGTGGCTAGAGCACTGTCCAGAGAACTGACCCCAGATCTGTAGTGAGCGATTCCCTTGGTGGCTAGAGCACTGTCCAGAGAACTGACCCCAGATCTGTAGTGAGCGATTCCCTTGGTGGCTAGAGCACTGTCCAGAGAACTGACCCCAGATCTGTAGTGAGGGATTCCCTTGGTGGCTAGAGCACTGTCCAGAGTACTGACCCCAGATCACTTTCCAGATAACCCTGGTTTGCAGTGGAAAGTATGGAATGTAAAGTTGCCTGAATCATCATAATGTACTTTTTCATTAATACCTAAATGGGTTGAAAAACAGGTTTGTTTACATGCCGCCGCATGATATTTTCATTACCGGTTTCAGTGTCCTGTTTTAGATTTTTTTAAATTCATATTATGTCTGATAAGGTACCCAGGAAATGGGCATATTAATATATATATGGCGCTTGAGAAATAAAGTTAATGAAATCAATAACAACATTAACATACTGGCTTCTAACTGTGACTAATGACTGTAACATGGCCCCTGGGTTCTCACTCAACCAACATCCACTTGTGTTGATCATATCTTCACTAATCCTGCAGAGCTTTGTTCCAAAGCAATATTCATTTTCCCATTGGCTGTTGTGACCATAAAAGCATTGCAATAATGTTTTTTTTTTTTTTGTTTAAAGATGTAAAACATTTATGATGGTCTGATGTGTTTGAACAAGTGAATCCAGATACAGCGCTGGAAGTATTTATAAAATGATTAATGACAAGCATGCTATTAATTATGAGAACTGTTATAGCCCCCCTTGTATTGATGATGAATTCAAAACACAATTCATCTCCATCGTTCATTGGAAGTTGATGGGTCATTTAAAACAAAACCGTTCGATATTGCCAATCATTTAAATGGCTAACTGATAATATTGAAAGAGAAGGATTGCTGTTTTGAAATGTGTCATATTCGTGTAGGTGAGGTGATCCATCAATAAGGATAAGCCCACCAGGTATAGACAAACTCAATGGGAAACTAATGAGAATGGTAGCAGACTGTATTTCCAGAGCTGTATATTTGATGAATAAAAAAAATGCAATAACTGAAATATAGTCAAGTATTCAGCATCTTTGTTTAGGGGTCTGAATATTTTCGCAAGACACCGTAAATGATGTGGTGTGTATTGAATGGGTTCGGATTTCTAAACATTTTTTAAATATTATTTTAGCGTCAGTTATACCAGAGACATGAGGAGTGACATTGTCTGGTTTATACACCAGGAGTTAACGGGTATCTGTAGGAGGAATGTATACGGTGGAGGCAATTCAGCTTGGAATGTACTGAAGGAAGGAAAGACGATCAGATGTCTGACGGAGAGATGTGGTTTAGGGAGGAATGGGGGGGGGGGGGCGAGGTCAGGTCATTTTAAGGGAAAAGGAACAGTTTATGACCCGTATCACAACACTTCCTGTCCAGTAATAAAGATCTAATGTTTAGAGAGAAGCAGGAGACTCCACCCACATTGGGGTATGTATATATATTCTACCATTGGTGGAAATATGTCTTTGTCTTATGCAGCTGTATGACCCAACGGGTGAATAAACTTGGTTTGAGCTTTACTAATCGTCTGTGAAATTTTACGAGGTTCATTTAGAACCGAACTGTAAACAGTGTAACTAAAATACAATGAACAGTAGTAGAAATACTACAGTAAGCTATGTGTGTGTGGTACGGGAAAAAAAATGTATGAAATGTATGCATCCACTACTGTAAGTCGCTCTGGATAAGAGCGTCTGCTAAATGACTAAAATGTAATGCAAATGTGTGTGTGTGTGTGTGTGTGTGTGTGTGTGTGTGTGTGTGTGTGTGTGTGTGTGTGTGTGTGTGTGTGTGTGTGTGTGTGTGTGTGTGTGTGTGAGAATAAGGTGTGTGTCAGACCTTGTGTGTGTGTTTTCTGTGAGTGAGTGTGCATCACCTGGTTAGTGATGGCTGTTCAACAGTCTGATGGTGATAGAAGCTGTTCAACAGTCTGATGGTAATAGAAGCTGTTCAACAGTCTGATGGTAATAGAAGCTGTTCAACAGTCTGATGGTAATAGAAGCTGTTCAACAGTCTGATGGTAATAGAAGCTGTTCAACAGTCTGATGGTAATAGAAGCTGTTCAACAGTCTGATGGTAATAGAAGCTGTTCAACAGTCTGATGGTGATAGAAGCTGTTCAACAGTCTGATGGTAATAGAAGCTGTTCAACAGTCTGATGGTAATAGAAGCTGTTCAACAGTCTGATGGTAATAGAAGCTGTTCAACAGTCTGATGGTAATAGAAGCTGTTCAACAGTCTGATGGTAATAGAAGCTGGTCAACAGTCTGATGGTAATAGAAGCTGTGTTATAGTCTCTAGGTCTTGGCTTTGATGCACCTGTTCAGGCACTCTATCACACCCTCACACTCTATATATCTTTGTCACATTATTACTATTTCACTCTTTATCACTCTACCACTCTATATCACTCTCTATCACTTTATCACACTTTATCACTCTCTATCACTCTATCACTTTATCTCTCTCTCTATCACTCTCTATCACTTTATCACTCTATCTCTATCACTCTGTCTATCACTATGTTTCTCTGTCTCTCTATCACACCATCACTCTCTATCTCTCTATCTCTATCACTCTCCTTCATTCTAACACTCTATCACTATCACACTCTATCTCTCTATATCTCTATTTCACTATATCACTCTCTCTCTATCACACTCTCTATCACTATCTCTCTATCTCTATCACTGTATCTCTCTATCACTCTATCTCCATTACTCTATCACTCTATCACTCACTATCTCTCTATCTCTCACTATCTCACTTGTCTATGGTTGTATTCTAAATGTGTGTTGACAGTCCATCCGTGTATCAGTGTTTTTTAGTTACATGTCATGTCTTGTGTTTTGTGTGAACCCCAGGAAGAGTATCTGCTGCTTCTATAAAAGCCGATGGGGATCCGAATAAACCAATAAACCCAATAACCCATCACACACACACACACACACACACACACACACACACACACACACACACACACACACACACACACACACACACACACACACACACACACACACACACACAGCACACACACAAACAGCACACACACACACATACAAACAGCACACACACACACACATACAAACAGCACACACACACACACACACACACACACACACACACACACACACACACACACACACACACACACACACACACACAAACAGCACACACACACACACACACACACACACACACACACACACACACACACACACAAACAGCACAAACCACATGCTTTTCTTTCCTTCATTCTTCCCACAGAATAAGTTAGTCATGTAATTATAAATCACCCATGATTACAGATCTGGATATGTGTCTGAAATGACAGCCAGGCTCTGGTCTAAAGTAGTGCACTATATAGGGAATAGGGTGCCATAGGGCTCTGGTCTAAAGTAGTGCACTATATAGGGAATAGGGTGCCATTTGGGACACAGCTTGGGAATCTGGGAACATTTTCAAAGGTTTCTTAACTTCACGAATCAAGCCAGAAGTCCAAGGATCTAGGAGGAATGACACACGAAATTTGATTCAGCTTGAATCTAGCCAGCATTGTGTTTGAAATGACACCATATTCCCTATATAGTGCACTACTTTTTGGTGGAGTCCTGGTCAAAATAGGTGTATTCTCTAGGGAATAGGGGGGCCATTTTGGGGCACAACCACAACCACTGCCATGAGATAAATTATATCCACATGAAAAAAAAGAGAGATTTATCAAAGTGTAGTTTCCAGCAGAGGAGGCTAGTGGGAGGAGTTAAATGAGGTACGGTAGGAGTCCATCACTGATTGTTTCAAGAGGAGGTTTTGGATCTTAAAGTGGAGAGGAGACACACAGTGCTCAACAGAATGAATCTGTCTATCTCACAATATATTTATATTGACATAGTTTTGAAAGAGCCTTGATGAGACATTGATAATGTCCGTAATGTGAGACGCTTAAGACAGCGCTACAGCGCTACAGGACGGACAGCTGATCGTCCACGCAGTGGCAGGCCACGTGTAACAACACCTGCACAGGATCGGTACATCCGAACATCACACCTGCGGGACAGGTACAGGATGGCAACAACAACTGCCCGAGTTACACCAGGAATGCACAATCCCTCCATCAGTGCTCAGACTGTCCGCAATAGGCTGAGAGAGGCTGGACTGAGGGCTTGTAGGCCTTTTGCAAGGCAGGTCCTCACCAGACATCACCGGCAACAACGTCACCTATGGGAACAACCCACCGTCGCTGGACCAGACAGGACTGGCAAAAAGTGCTCTTCACTGACGAGTTGCATTTTTGTCTCACCAGGGGTGATGGCCGGATTTGTGTTTATCGTCAAAGGAATGAGCGTTACACCGAGGCCTGTACTCTGGAGCGGGATCGATTTGGAGGTGGAGGGTCCGTCATGGTCTGGGACGGTGTGTCACAGCATCATTGGACTGAGATTGTTGTCATTGCAGGCAATCCCAATGCTGTGCGTTACAGGGAAGACATCCTCCTCCCTCATGTGGTACCCTTCCTGCAGGCTCATCCTGACATGACCCTCCAGCATGACAATGCCATCAGCCATACTGCTCATTCTGTGCATGATTTCCTGCAAGACAGGAATGTCAGTGTTCTGCCATGGCCAGCGTTCTCAATCGCATTGAGAACGTCTGGGACCTGTTGGATCAGAGGGTGAGGGCTAGGGCCATTCCCCCCCAGAAATGTCCAGGAACTTGCAGGTGCCTTGGTTGAAGAGTGGGGTAACATCTCACAACAAGAACTGGCAAACCTGGCGCAGTCCATGAGGAGGAGATGCACTGCAGTACTTAATGCAGCTGGTGGCCACACCAGATACTGACTGTTACTTTTTATTTTGACCCCCCCTCCCCCTTTGTTCAGGGACACATTATTCAATTTCTGTTAGTCACATGTCTGTGGAAATTGTTCAGTTCATGTCTCAGTTGTTGAATCTTGTTATGTTCATACAAATATTTACACAGGTTGTGTTTGCTGAAAATAAACGCAGTTGACATTGAGAGGACGTTTCTTTTTTTGCTGAGTTTATATATATGTATATAATTTGATTCTTGAAGAATATAACTTATGAATCCATCATGATCTTAGTTCAACTGTCACAAAAAATTAAGCTTGTTTTTTTTCCAATGTTAGTAAACGTTGTAAATGTAAACAAACACTTGTACAGCCTCATAATCATTTTCATATAATGGATGGTCAGTCTTTGCATCCATAGCTCTGTCTATTCATCTGAGAATGGTTACATACCCTAAATGACCAACAAAATACAGGAAATAAAACAGCTCGCTCACTCAATCATGATGATCTTGTTTTTATATAATAAAAAAACATTGAAAAGGTAGTGGTAATGGATTAGTGTGGTCTGTGAAGAATTCAATACTTTACCTTGTATATGGTATAATATAATATTATTGTGGGAAGCACCTACTCTAAGAGTATGAATATGGCTGTTTGAGAAGGTTTTGAAACCTAAGCAACCTGCATACACTTTGTTTGAAGTACAATAGACCAACATAGCTATGTCAAAGCTGTGTGCTGGAAAAACCTTGGTAGAGCATGGGTGAAGTACGCATTGTGGTGCTCATGTGAATTTCCTTTATTTTTTGGCTTTAGACCAACCCCTATATCTTAAAAAAATTAATATTTTTTTTTTTACTTTTTAGTAGCTATATACATAAATAGTTTTTCATTGAAATTCTGCATGTGTGCAGTGTTGTGTTGTGAGGGCATTGGAACACTGTTTACATCACAAGATCCGTCAAACTATTTTACAAGGTTATTAAAGGTGGTTAGAGTGGATTATGTAGTGTGTACTGTGTAGTGTGTAGTGTGTACTGTGCAGTGTGTACTGTGTAGTGTGTACTGTGTAGTGTGTCCTGTGCAGTGTGTACTGTGTAGTGTGTACTGTGTAGTGTGTACTGTGTAGTGTGTACTGTGTCCTGTGTACTGTGCAGTGTGTTGTGTGTCCTGTGCAGTGTGTACTGTGCAATGTGTACTGTGCAGTGTGTAATGAGATTGAAGAGAGAGTGAGAGAGTGCAGGTCAGTCAGACCTGAACATCAGGTACAGTTCTGAACATCAGGTACAGTTCTGAACATCAGGTACAGTTCTATACATCAGGTACAGTTCTATACATCAGGTACAGTTTTAAACATCAGGTACAGTTCTGAACATCAGGTACAGTTCTATACATCAGGTACAGTTCTAAACATCAGGTACAGTTCTAAACATCAGGTACAGTTCTGAACATCAGGTACAGTTCTGAACATCAGGTACAGTTCTAAACATATATGTACAGTTCTGAACATCAGGTACAGTTCTAAACATCAGGTACAGTTCTAAACATCAGGTACCGTTCTAAACATCAGGTACCGTTCTATACATCAGGTACAGCTCTAAACATCAGGTACAGTTCTAAACATCAGGTACAGTTCTGAACATCAGGTACAGTTCTAAACATCAGGTACAGTTCTAAACATCAGGTACAGTTCTGAACATAGAGGTACATTTATAAACATCAGGTACCGTTCTATACATCAGGTACAGTTCTATACATCAGGTACAGTTCTAAACATCAGGTACAGTTCTGAACATCAGGTACAGTTCTAAACATCAGGTACAGTTCTAAACATTAGGTACAGTTCTGAACATCAGGTACAGTTCTAAACATCAGGTACAGTTCTAAAAATATATGTACAGTTCTGAACATAAGGTACAGTTCTGAACATCAGGTACAGTTCTAAACATCAGGTACAGTTCTAAACATATATGTACAGTTCTGAACATCAGGTACAGTTCTGAACATCAGGTACAGTTCTGAAAATCAGGTACAGTTCTAAACATATATGTACAGTTCTGAACATCAGGTACAGTTCTAAACATCAGGTACAGTTCTAAACATCAGGTACCGTTCTATACATCAGGTACAGTTCTGAACATCAGGTACAGTTCTGAACATAAGGTACAGTTCTAAACATATATGTACAGTTCTGAACATCAGGTACAGTTCTGAACATCAGGTACAGTTCTAAACATCAGGTACAGTTCTAAACATTAGGTACAGTTCTGAACATCAGGTACAGTTCTAAACATCAGGTACAGTTCTAAACATATATGTACAGTTCTGAACATAAGGTACAGTTCTGAACATCAGGTACAGTTCTAAACATCAGGTACAGTTCTAAACATATATGTACAGTTCTGAACATCAGGTACAGTTCTGAACATCAGGTACAGTTCTGAACATCAGGTACAGTACTGAAAATCAGGTACAGTTCTAAACATATATGTACAGTTCTGAACATCAGGTACAGTTCTAAACATCAGGTACAGTTCTAAACATCAGGTACCGTTCTATACATCAGGTACAGTTCTGAACATCAGGTACAGTTCTGAACATCAGGTACAGTTCTAAACATATATGTACAGTTCTGAACATCAGGTACAGTTCTAAACATCAGGTACAGTTCTGAACATCAGGTACAGTTCTGAACATCAGGTACAGTTCTGAACATCAGGTACAGTTCTAAACATATATGTACAGTTCTGAACATCAGGTACAGTTCTGAACATCAGGTACAGTTCTGAACATCAGGTACAGTTCTAAACATCAGGTACAGTTCTGAACATCAGGTACAGTTCTAAACATCAGGTACCGTTCTATACATCAGGTAAAGTTCTGAACATCAGCTACAGTTCTAAACATCAGGTACAGTTCTGAACATCAGGTACAGTTCTAAACATCAGGTACATTTCTGAACATCAGGTACAGTTCTAAACATCAGGTACAGTTCTGATCATCAGGTACAGTTCTGAACATCAGGTACAGTTCTATACATACAGGTACAGTTCTAAACATCAGGTACAGTTCTAAACATCAGGTACAGTTCTGAACATCAGGTACAGTTCTATACATCAGGTACAGTTCTATACATCAGGTACAGTTCTAAACATCATGTACAGTTCTGATCATCAGGTACAGTTCTAAACATCAGGTACAGTTCTGAACATCAGGTACAGTTCTGAACATCAGGTACAGTTCTGAACAAACAGGTACAGTTCTAAACATCAGGTACTGTTCTATACACACAGGTACAGTTCTAAACATCAGGTACAGTTCTGAACATCAGGTACAGTTCTAAACATCAGGTGCCGTTCTAAACATCAGGTACAGTTCTATACATCAGGTACAATTCTGAACATCAGGTACAGTTCTGAACATCAGGTACAGTTCTAAACATCAGGTACAGTTCTGAACATCAGGTACCGTTCTAAACATCAGGTACAGTTCTGAACATCAGGTACACTTCTGAACATCAGGTACAGTTCTATACATCAGGTACAGTTCTGAACATCATCTACAGTTCTAAACATCAGGTACAGTTCTATACATCAGGTACAGTTCTGATCATCAGGTACAGTTCTAAACATCAGGTACAGTTCTATACATCAGGTACAGTTCTAAACATCAGGTACAGTTCTATACATCAGGTACAGTTCTGAACATCAGCTACAGTTCTAAACATCAGGTACAGTTCTGAACATCAGGTACAGTTCTAAACATCAGGTACAGTTCTGATCATCAGGTACAGTTCTGAACATCAGGTACAGTTCTATACATACAGGTACAGTTCTAAACATCAGGTACAGTTCTAAACATCAGGTACAGTTCTGATCATCAGGTACAGTTCTGAACATCAGGTACAGTTCTATACATACAGGTACAGTTCTAAACATCAGGTACAGTTCTAAACATCAGGTACAGTTCTGAACATCAGGTACAGTTCTATACATCAGGTACAGTTCTATACATCAGGTACAGTTCTATACATCAGGTACAGTTCTAAACATCATGTACAGTTCTGATCATCAGGTACAGTTCTAAACATCAGGTACAGTTCTGAACATCAGGTACAGTTCTGAACATCAGGTACAGTTCTGAACAAACAGGTACAGTTCTAAACATCAGGTACTGTTCTATACTCACAGGTACAGTTCTAAACATCAGGTACAGTTCTAAACATCAGGTACAGTTCTGAACATCAGGTACAGTTCTAAACATCAGGTACAGTTCTAAACATCAGGTACAGTTCTGAACATAGAGGTACATTTATAAACATCAGGTACCGTTCTATACATCAGGTACAGTTCTATACATCAGGTACAGTTCTAAACATCAGGTACAGTTCTGAACATCAGGTACAGTTCTAAACATCAGGTACAGTTCTAAACATTAGGTACAGTTCTGAACATCAGGTACAGTTCTAAACATCAGGTACAGTTCTAAACATATATGTACAGTTCTGAACATAAGGTACAGTTCTGAACATCAGGTACAGTTCTAAACATCAGGTACAGTTCTAAACATATATGTACAGTTCTGAACATCAGGTACAGTTCTGAACATCAGGTACAGTTCTAAACATCAGGTACAGTTCTGAACATCAGGTACAGTTCTGAAAATCAGGTACAGTTCTAAACATATATGTACAGTTCTGAACATCAGGTACAGTTCTAAACATCAGGTACAGTTCTAAACATCAGGTACCGTTCTATACATCAGGTACAGTTCTGAACATCAGGTACAGTTCTGAACATCAGGTACAGTTCTAAACATATATGTACAGTTCTGAACATCAGGTACAGTTCTAAACATCAGGTACAGTTCTGAACATCAGGTACAGTTCTGAACATCAGGTACAGTTCTGAACATCAGGTACAGTTCTAAACATATATGTACAGTTCTGAACATCAGGTACAGTTCTGAACATCAGGTACAGTTCTGAACATCAGGTACAGTTCTAAACATATATGTACAGTTCTGAACATCAGGTACAGTTCTGAACATCAGGTACAGTTCTGAACATCAGGTACAGTTCTAAACATCAGGTACAGTTCTGAACATCAGGTACAGTTCTAAACATCAGGTACCGTTCTATACATCAGGTAAAGTTCTGAACATCAGCTACAGTTCTAAACATCAGGTACAGTTCTGAACATCAGGTACAGTTCTAAACATCAGGTACATTTCTGAACATCAGGTACAGTTCTAAACATCAGGTACAGTTCTGATCATCAGGTACAGTTCTGAACATCAGGTACAGTTCTATACATACAGGTACAGTTCTAAACATCAGGTACAGTTCTAAACATCAGGTACAGTTCTGAACATCAGGTACAGTTCTATACATCAGGTACAGTTCTATACATCAGGTACAGTTCTAAACATCATGTACAGTTCTGATCATCAGGTACAGTTCTAAACATCAGGTACAGTTCTGAACATCAGGTACAGTTCTGAACATCAGGTACAGTTCTGAACAAACAGGTACAGTTCTAAACATCAGGTACTGTTCTATACACACAGGTACAGTTCTAAACATCAGGTACAGTTCTGAACATCAGGTCCAGTTCTAAACATCAGGTACCGTTCTAAACATCAGGTACAGTTCTATACATCAGGTACAATTCTGAACATAAGGTACAGTTCTGAAAATCAGGTACAGTTCTAAACATCAGGTACAGTTCTGAACATCAGGTACCGTTCTAAACATCAGGTACAGTTCTGAACATCAGGTACAGTTCTGAACATCAGGTACAGTTCTATACATCAGGTACAGTTCTGAACATCATCTACAGTTCTAAACATCAGGTACAGTTCTATACATCAGGTACAGTTCTGATCATCAGGTACAGTTCTAAACATCAGGTACAGTTCTATACATCAGGTACAGTTCTGAACATCAGCTACAGTTCTAAACATCAGGTACAGTTCTGAACATCAGGTACAGTTCTAAACATCAGGTACAGTTCTGATCATCAGGTACAGTTCTGAACATCAGGTACAGTTCTATACATACAGGTACAGTTCTAAACATCAGGTACAGTTCTAAACATCAGGTACAGTTCTGATCATCAGGTATAGTTCTGAACATCAGGTACAGTTCTATAAATACAGGTACAGTTCTAAACATCAGGTACAGTTCTAAACATCAGGTACAGTTCTGAACATCAGGTACAGTTCTATACATCAGGTACAGTTCTATACATCAGGTACAGTTCTATACATCAGGTACAGTTCTAAACATCATGTACAGTTCTGATCATCAGGTACAGTTCTAAACATCAGGTACAGTTCTGAACATAGAGGTACATTTATAAACATCAGGTACCGTTCTATACATCAGGTACAGTTCTATACATCAGGTACAGTTCTAAACATCAGGTACAGTTCTGAACATCAGGTACAGTTCTAAACATCAGGTACAGTTCTAAACATTAGGTACAGTTCTGAACATCAGGTACAGTTCTAAACATCAGGTACAGTTCTAAACATATATGTACAGTTCTGAACATAAGGTACAGTTCTGAACATCAGGTACATTTCTAAACATCAGGTACAGTTCTAAACATATATGTACAGTTCTGAACATCAGGTACAGTTCTGAACATCAGGTACAGTTCTAAACATCAGGTACAGTTCTGAACATCAGGTACAGTTCTGAAAATCAGGTACAGTTCTAAACATATATGTACAGTTCTGAACATCAGGTACAGTTCTAAACATCAGGTACAGTTCTAAACATCAGGTACCGTTCTATACATCAGGTACATTTCTGAACATCAGGTACAGTTCTGAACATCAGGTACAGTTCTAAACATATATGTACAGTTCTGAACATCAGGTACAGTTCTAAACATCAGGTACAGTTCTGAACATCAGGTACAGTTCTGAACATCAGGTACAGTTCTGAACATCAGGTACAGTTCTAAACATATATGTACAGTTCTGAACATCAGGTACAGTTCTGAACATCAGGTACAGTTCTGAACATCAGGTACAGTTCTAAACATCAGGTACAGTTCTGAACATCAGGTACAGTTCTAAACATATATGTACAGTTCTATACATCAGGTACAGTTCTAAACATCAGGTACCGTTCTATACATCAGGTACAGTTCTGAACATCAGCTACAGTTCTAAACATCAGGTACAGTTCTGAACATCAGGTACAGTTCTAAACATCAGGTACAGTTCTGATCATCAGGTACAGTTCTGAACATCAGGTACAGTTCTATACATACAGGTACAGTTCTAAACACCAGGTACAGTTCTAAACATCAGGTACAGTTCTGAACATCAGGTACAGTTCTATACATCAGGTACAGTTCTATACATCAGGTACAGTTCTAAACATCAGGTACAGTTCTGACCATCAGGTACAGTTCTAAACATCAGGTACAGTTCTGAACATCAGGTACAGTTCTGAACATCAGGTACAGTTCTATACATCAGGTACAGTTCTAAACATCAGGAACAGTTCTAAACATCAGGTACAGTTCTATACATCAGGTACAGTTCTAAACATCAGGTACAGTTCTAAACATCAGGTACAGTTCTGAACATCAGGTACAGTTCTGAACATCAGGTACAGTTCTGTACATACAGGTACAGTTCTAAACATCAGGTACAGTTCTGATCATCAGGTACAGTTCTGAACATCAGGTACAGTTCTGAACAAACAGGTACAGTTCTATACATCAGGTACAGTTCTATACATCAGGTACAGTTCTGAACATCAGGTACAGTTCTATACATCATGTACAGTTCTATACATCAGGTACAGTTCTGAACAAACAGGTACATTTATAAACATCAGGTACAGTTCTATACATCAGGTACAGTTCTGATCATCAGGTACAGTTCTAAACATCAGGTACAGTTCTATACATCAGGTACAGTTCTAAACATCAGGTGCCGTTCTATACATCAGGTACAGTTCTAAACATCAGGTACAGTTCTGAACATCAGGTACAGTTCTAAACATCAGGTACAGTTCTAAACATCAGGTACAGTTCTGAACAAACAGGTACAGTTCTATACATCAGGTACAGTTCTATACATCATGTACAGTTCTGAACATCAGGTACAGTTCTATACATAAGGTACAGTTCTATACATCAGGTACAGTTCTGAACAAACAGGTACATTTATAAACATCAGGTACAGTTCTAAACATCAGGTACAGTTCTGAACATCAGGTACAGTTCTAAAAATCAGGTACAGTTCTGAACATCAGGTACATTTCTGAACATCAGGTACAGTTCTAAACATCAGGTACAGTTCTGATCATCAGGTACAGTTCTGAACATCAGGTACAGTTCTATACATACAGGTACAGTTCTAAACATCAGGTACAGTTCTAAACATCAGGTACAGTTCTGAACAAACAGGTACAGTTCTAAACATCAGGTACTGTTCTATACATACAGGTACAGTTCTAAACATCAGGTACAGTTCTGAACATCAGGTCCAGTTCTAAACATCAGGTACCGTTCTAAACATCAGGTAAAGTTCTATACATCAGGTACAATTCTGAACATCAGGTACAGTTCTGAACATCAGGTACAGTTCTAAACATCAGGTACAGTTCTGAACATCAGGTACCGTTCTAAACGTCAGGTACAGTTCTGAACATCAGGTACAGTTCTGAACAACAGGTACAGTTCTATACATCAGGTACAGTTCTGAACATCATCTACAGTTCTAAACATCAGGTACAGTTCTATACATCAGGTACAGTTCTGATCATCAGGTACAGTTCTAAACATCAGGTACAGTTCTATACATCAGGTACAGTTCTAAACATCAGGTACAGTTCTATACATCAGGTACAGTTCTGAACATCAGCTACAGTTCTAAACATCAGGTACAGTTCTGAACATCAGGTACAGTTCTAAACATCAGGTACAGTTCTGATCATCAGGTACAGTTCTGAACATCAGGTACAGTTCTATACATACAGGTACAGTTCTAAACATCAGGTACAGTTCTAAACATCAGGTACAGTTCTGATCATCAGGTACAGTTCTGAACATCAGGTACAGTTCTATACATACAGGTACAGTTCTAAACATCAGGTACAGTTCTAAACATCAGGTACAGTTCTGAACATCAGGTACAGTTCTATACATCAGGTACAGTTCTATACATCAGGTACAGTTCTAAACATCAGGTACAGTTCTGATCATCAGGTACAGTTCTAAACATCAGGTACAGTTCTGAACATCAGGTACAGTTCTGAACATCAGGTACAGTTCTGAACAAACAGGTACAGTTCTAAACATCAGGTACTGTTCTATACACACAGGTACAGTTCTAAACATCAGGTACAGTTCTGAACATCAGGTACAGTTCTAAACATCAGGTACCGTTCTAAACATCAGGTACAGTTCTATACATCAGGTACAATTCTGAACATCAGGTACAGTTCTGAACATCAGGTACAGTTCTAAACATCAGGTACAGTTCTGAACATCAGGTACAGTTCTATACATCAGGTACAGTTCTGAACATCATCTACAGTTCTAAACATCAGGTACAGTTCTATACATCAGGTTCAGTTCTGATCATCAGGTACAGTTCTAAACATCAGGTACAGTTCTATACATCAGGTACAGTTCTAAACATCAGGTACAGTTCTATACATCAGGTACAGTTCTGAACATCAGCTACAGTTCTAAACATCAGGTACAGTTCTGAACATCAGGTACAGTTCTAAACATCAGGTACAGTTCTGATCATCAGGTACAGTTCTGAACATCAGGTACAGTTCTATACATACAGGTACAGTTCTAAACATCAGGTACAGTTCTAAACATCAGGTACAGTTCTGAACATCAGGTACAGTTCTATACATCAGGTACAGTTCTAAACATCAGGTACTGTTCTATACACACAGGTACAGTTCTAAACATCAGGTACAGTTCTGAACATCAGGTACAGTTCTAAACATCAGGTACCGTTCTAAACATCAGGTACAGTTCTATACATCAGGTACAATTCTGAACATCAGGTACAGTTCTGAACATCAGGTACAGTTCTAAACATCAGGTACAGTTCTGAACATCAGGTACAGTTCTAAACATCAGGTACAGTTCTGATCATCAGGTACAGTTCTGAACATCAGGTACAGTTCTATACATACAGGTACAGTTCTAAACATCAGGTACAGTTCTAAACATCAGGTACAGTTCTGATCATCAGGTACAGTTCTGAACATCAGGTACAGTTCTATACATACAGGTACAGTTCTAAACATCAGGTACAGTTCTAAACATCAGGTACAGTTCTGAACATCAGGTACAGTTCTATACATCAGGTACAGTTCTATACATCAGGTACAGTTCTAAACATCATGTACAGTTCTGATCATCAGGTACAGTTCTAAACATCAGGTACAGTTCTGAACATCAGGTACAGTTCTGAACATCAGGTACAGTTCTGAACAAACAGGTACAGTTCTAAACATCAGGTACTGTTCTATACACACAGGTACAGTTCTAAACATCAGGTACAGTTCTGAACATCAGGTACAGTTCTAAACATCAGGTACCGTTCTAAACATCAGGTACAGTTCTATACATCAGGTACAATTCTGAACATCAGGTACAGTTCTGAACATCAGGTACAGTTCTAAACATCAGGTACAGTTCTGAACATCAGGTACAGTTCTATACATCAGGTACAGTTCTGAACATCAGGTACAGTTCTAAACATCAGGTACAGTTCTATACATCAGGTACAGTTCTGATCATCAGGTACAGTTCTAAACATCAGGTACAGTTCTATACATCAGGTACAGTTCTAAACATCAGGTACAGTTCTATACATCAGGTACAGTTCTGAACATCAGCTACAGTTCTAAACATCAGGTACAGTTCTGAACATCAGGTACAGTTCTATACATCAGGTACAGTTCTGATCATCAGGTACAGTTCTGAACATCAGGTACAGTTCTATACATACAGGTACAGTTCTAAACATCAGGTACAGTTCTAAACATCAGGTACAGTTCTGAACATCAGGTACAGTTCTATACATCAGGTACAGTTCTAAACATCAGGTACTGTTCTATACACACAGGTACAGTTCTAAACATCAGGTACAGTTCTGAACATCAGGTACAGTTCTAAACATCAGGTACCGTTCTAAACATCAGGTACAGTTCTATACATCAGGTACAATTCTGAACATCAGGTACAGTTCTGAACATCAGGTACAGTTCTAAACATCAGGTACAGTTCTGAACATCAGGTACCGTTCTAAACATCAGGTACAGTTCTGAACATCAGGTACAGTTCTGAACATCAGGTACAGTTCTATATATCAGGTACAGTTCTGAACATCAGGTACAGTTCTGAACAAACAGGTACAGTTCTAAACATCAGGTACTGTTATATACACACAGGTACAGTTCTAAACATCAGGTACAGTTCTGAACATCAGGTACAGTTCTAAACATCAGGTACCGTTCTAAACATCAGGTACAGTTCTATACATCAGGTACAATTCTGAACATCAGGTACAGTTCTGAACATCAGGTACAGTTCTAAACATCAGGTACAGTTCTGAACATCAGGTACAGTTCTAAACATCAGGTACAGTTCTGAACATCAGGTACAGTTCTGAACATCAGGTACAGTTCTATACATCAGGTACAGTTCTGAACATCATCTACAGTTCTAAACATCAGGTACAGTTCTATACATCAGGTACAGTTCTGATCATCAGGTACAGTTCTAAACATCAGGTACAGTTCTATACATCAGGTACAGTTCTAAACATCAGGTACAGTTCTATACATCAGGTACAGTTCTGAACATCAGCTACAGTTCTAAACATCAGGTACAGTTCTGAACATCAGGTACAGTTCTAAACATCAGATACAGTTCTGATCATCAGGTACAGTTCTGAACATCAGGTACAGTTCTATACATACAGGTACAGTTCTAAACATCAGGTACAGTTCTAAACATCAGGTACAGTTCTGATCATCAGGTACAGTTCTGAACATCAGGTACAGTTCTATACATACAGGTACAGTTCTAAACATCAGGTACAGTTCTAAACATCAGGTACAGTTCTGAACATCAGGTACAGTTCTATACATCAGGTACAGTTCTATACATCAGGTACAGTTCTATACATCAGGTACAGTTCTAAACATCATGTACAGTTCTGATCATCAGGTACAGTTCTAAACATCAGGTACAGTTCTGAACATCAGGTACAGTTCTGAACATCAGGTACAGTTCTGAACAAACAGGTACAGTTCTAAACATCAGGTACTGTTCTATACACACAGGTACAGTTCTAAACATCAGGTACAGTTCTAAACATCAGGTACAGTTCTGAACATCAGGTACAGTTCTAAACATCAGGTACAGTTCTAAACATCAGGTACAGTTCTGAACATAGAGGTACATTTATAAACATCAGGTACCGTTCTATACATCAGCTACAGTTCTATACATCAGGTACAGTTCTAAACATCAGGTACAGTTCTGAACATCAGGTACCGTTCTAAACATCAGGTACAGTTCTGAACATCAGGTACAGTTCTGAACAACAGGTACAGTTCTATACATCAGGTACAGTTCTGAACATCATCTACAGTTCTAAACATCAGGTACAGTTCTATACATCAGGTACAGTTCTGATCATCAGGTACAGTTCTAAACATCAGGTACAGTTCTATACATCAGGTACAGTTCTAAACATCAGGTACAGTTCTATACATCAGGTACAGTTCTGAACATCAGCTACAGTTCTAAACATCAGGTACAGTTCTGAACATCAGGTACAGTTCTAAACATCAGGTACAGTTCTGATCATCAGGTACAGTTCTGAACATCAGGTACAGTTCTATACATACAGGTACAGTTCTAAACATCAGGTACAGTTCTAAACATCAGGTACAGTTCTGATCATCAGGTACAGTTCTGAACATCAGGTACAGTTCTATACATACAGGTACAGTTCTAAACATCAGGTACAGTTCTAAACATCAGGTACAGTTCTGAACATCAGGTACAGTTCTATACATCAGGTACAGTTCTATACATCAGGTACAGTTCTAAACATCATGTACAGTTCTGATCATCAGGTACAGTTCTAAACATCAGGTACAGTTCTGAACATCAGGTACAGTTCTGAACATCAGGTACAGTTCTGAACAAACAGGTACAGTTCTAAACATCAGGTACTGTTCTATACACACAGGTACAGTTCTAAACATCAGGTACAGTTCTGAACATCAGGTACAGTTCTAAACATCAGGTACCGTTCTAAACATCAGGTAAAGTTCTATACATCAGGTACAATTCTGAACATCAGGTACAGTTCTGAACATCAGGTACAGTTCTAAACATCAGGTACAGTTCTGAACATCAGGTACAGTTCTATACATCAGGTACAGTTCTGAACATCATCTACAGTTCTAAACATCAGGTACAGTTCTATACATCAGGTTCAGTTCTGATCATCAGGTACAGTTCTAAACATCAGGTACAGTTCTATACATCAGGTACAGTTCTAAACATCAGGTACAGTTCTATACATCAGGTACAGTTCTGAACATCAGCTACAGTTCTAAACATCAGGTACAGTTCTGAACATCAGGTACAGTTCTAAACATCAGGTACAGTTCTGATCATCAGGTACAGTTCTGAACATCAGGTACAGTTCTATACATACAGGTACAGTTCTAAACATCAGGTACAGTTCTAAACATCAGGTACAGTTCTGAACATCAGGTACAGTTCTATACATCAGGTACAGTTCTAAACATCAGGTACTGTTCTATACACACAGGTACAGTTCTAAACATCAGGTACAGTTCTGAACATCAGGTACAGTTCTAAACATCAGGTACAGTTCTAAACATCAGGTACAGTTCTATACATCAGGTACAATTCTGAACATCAGGTACAGTTCTGAACATCAGGTACAGTTCTAAACATCAGGTACAGTTCTGAACATCAGGTACCGTTCTAAACATCAGGTACAGTTCTGAACATCAGGTACAGTTCTGAACATCAGGTACAGTTCTATATATCAGGTACAGTTCTGAACATCAGGTACAGTTCTGAACAAACAGGTACAGTTCTAAACATCAGGTACTGTTATATACACACAGGTACAGTTCTAAACATCAGGTACAGTTCTGAACATCAGGTACAGTTCTAAACATCAGGTACCGTTCTAAACATCAGGTACAGTTCTATACATCAGGTACAATTCTGAACATCAGGTACAGTTCTGAACATCAGGTACAGTTCTAAACATCAGGTACAGTTCTGAACATCAGGTACCGTTCTAAACATCAGGTACAGTTCTGAACATCAGGTACAGTTCTGAACATCAGGTACAGTTCTATACATCAGGTACAGTTCTGAACATCATCTACAGTTCTAAACATCAGGTACAGTTCTATACATCAGGTACAGTTCTGATCATCAGTTACAGTTCTGAACATCAGGTACAGTTCTAAACATCAGGTACAGTTCTATACATCAGGTACAGTTCTGAACATCAGCTACAGTTCTAAACATCAGGTACAGTTCTGAACATCAGGTACAGTTCTAAACATCAGGTACAGTTCTGATCATCAGGTACAGTTCTGAACATCAGGTACAGTTCTATACATACAGGTACAGTTCTAAACATCAGGTACATTTCTAAACATCAGGTACAGTTCTGATCATCAGGTACAGTTCTGAACATCAGGTACAGTTCTATACATACAGGTACAGTTCTAAACATCAGGTACAGTTCTAAACATCAGGTACAGTTCTGAACATCAGGTACAGTTCTATACATCAGGTACAGTTCTATACATCAGGTACAATTCTGAACATCAGGTACAGTTCTGAACATCAGGTACAGTTCTAAACATCAGGTACAGTTCTGAACATCAGGTACCGTTCTAAACATCAGGTACAGTTCTGAACATCAGGTACAGTTCTGAACATCAGGTACAGTTCTATACATCAGGTACAGTTCTGAACATCATCTACAGTTCTAAACATCAGGTACAGTTCTATACATCAGGTACAGTTCTGATCATCAGGTACAGTTCTAAACATCAGGTACAGTTCTATACATCAGGTACAGTTCTAAACATCAGGTACAGTTCTATACATCAGGTACAGTTCTGAACATCAGCTACAGTTCTAAACATCAGGTACAGTTCTGAACATCAGGTACAGTTCTAAACATCAGATACAGTTCTGATCATCAGGTACAGTTCTGAACATCAGGTACAGTTCTATACATACAGGTACAGTTCTAAACATCAGGTACAGTTCTAAAAATCAGGTACAGTTCTGATCATCAGGTACAGTTCTGAACATCAGGTACAGTTCTATACATACAGGTACAGTTCTAAACATCAGGTACAGTTCTAAACATCAGGTACAGTTCTGAACATCAGGTACAGTTCTATACATCAGGTACAGTTCTATACATCAGGTACAGTTCTATACATCAGGTACAGTTCTAAACATCATGTACAGTTCTGATCATCAGGTACAGTTCTAAACATCAGGTACAGTTCTGAACATCAGGTACAGTTCTGAACATCAGGTACAGTTCTGAACAAACAGGTACAGTTCTAAACATCAGGTACTGTTCTATACACACAGGTACAGTTCTAAACATCAGGTACAGTTCTAAACATCAGGTACAGTTCTGAACATCAGGTACAGTTCTAAACATCAGGTACAGTTCTAAACATCAGGTACAGTTCTGAACATAGAGGTACATTTATAAACATCAGGTACCGTTCTATACATCAGCTACAGTTCTATATATCAGGTACAGTTCTAAACATCAGGTACAGTTCTGAACATCAGGTACCGTTCTAAACATCAGGTACAGTTCTGAACATCAGGTACAGTTCTGAACAACAGGTACAGTTCTATACATCAGGTACAGTTCTGAACATCATCTACAGTTCTAAACATCAGGTACAGTTCTATACATCAGGTACAGTTCTGATCATCAGGTACAGTTCTAAACATCAGGTACAGTTCTATACATCAGGTACAGTTCTAAACATCAGGTACAGTTCTATACATCAGGTACAGTTCTGAACATCAGCTACAGTTCTAAACATCAGGTACAGTTCTGAACATCAGGTACAGTTCTAAACATCAGGTACAGTTCTGATCATCAGTTACAGTTCTGAACATCAGGTACAGTTCTATACATACAGGTACAGTTCTAAACATCAGGTACAGTTCTAAACATCAGGTACAGTTCTGATCATCAGGTACAGTTCTGAACATCAGGTACAGTTCTATACATACAGGTACAGTTCTAAACATCAGGTACAGTTCTAAACATCAGGTACAGTTCTGAACATCAGGTACAGTTCTATACATCAGGTACAGTTCTATACATCAGGTACAGTTCTAAACATCATGTACAGTTCTGATCATCAGGTACAGTTCTAAACATCAGGTACAGTTCTGAACATCAGGTACAGTTCTGAACAAACAGGTACAGTTCTAAACATCAGGTACTGTTCTATACACACAGGTACAGTTCTAAACATCAGGTACAGTTCTGAACATCAGGTACAGTTCTAAACATCAGGTACCGTTCTAAACATCAGGTACAGTTCTATACATCAGGTACAATTCTGAACATCAGGTACAGTTCTGAACATCAGGTACAGTTCTAAACATCAGGTACAGTTCTGAACATCAGGTACAGTTCTATACATCAGGTACAGTTCTGAACATCATCTACAGTTCTAAACATCAGGTACAGTTCTATACATCAGGTTCAGTTCTGATCATCAGGTACAGTTCTAAACATCAGGTACAGTTCTATACATCAGGTACAGTTCTAAACATCAGGTACAGTTCTATACATCAGGTACAGTTCTGAACATCAGCTACAGTTCTAAACATCAGGTACAGTTCTGAACATCAGGTACAGTTCTAAACATCAGGTACAGTTCTGATCATCAGGTACAGTTCTGAACATCAGGTACAGTTCTATACATACAGGTACAGTTCTAAACATCAGGTACAGTTCTAAACATCAGGTACAGTTCTGAACATCAGGTACAGTTCTATACATCAGGTACAGTTCTAAACATCAGGTACTGTTCTATACACACAGGTACAGTTCTAAACATCAGGTACAGTTCTGAACATCAGGTACAGTTCTAAACATCAGGTACCGTTCTAAACATCAGGTACAGTTCTATACATCAGGTACAATTCTGAACATCAGGTACAGTTCTGAATATCAGGTACAGTTCTAAACATCAGGTACAGTTCTGAACATCAGGTACCGTTCTAAACATCAGGTACAGTTCTGAACATCAGGTACAGTTCTGAACATCAGGTACAGTTCTATATATCAGGTACAGTTCTGAACATCAGGTACAGTTCTGAACAAACAGGTACAGTTCTAAACATCAGGTACTGTTATATACACACAGGTACAGTTCTAAACATCAGGTACAGTTCTGAACATCAGGTACAGTTCTAAACATCAGGTACCGTTCTAAACATCAGGTACAGTTCTATACATCAGGTACAATTCTGAACATCAGGTACAGTTCTGAACATCAGGTACAGTTCTAAACATCAGGTACAGTTCTGAACATCAGGTACCGTTCTAAACATCAGGTACAGTTCTGAACATCAGGTACAGTTCTGAACATCAGGTACAGTTCTATACATCAGGTACAGTTCTGAACATCATCTACAGTTCTAAACATCAGGTACAGTTCTATACATCAGGTACAGTTCTGATCATCAGGTACAGTTCTGAACATCAGGTACAGTTCTAAACATCATCTACAGTTCTAAACATCAGGTACAGTTCTATACATCAGGTACAGTTCTGATCATCAGGTACAGTTCTATACATACAGGTACAGTTCTAAACATCAGGTACAGTTCTAAACATCAGGTACAGTTCTGATCATCAGGTACAGTTCTGAACATCAGGTACAGTTCTATACATACAGGTACAGTTCTAAACATCAGGTACAGTTCTAAACATCAGGTACAGTTCTGAACATCAGGTACAGTTCTATACATCAGGTACAGTTCTATACATCAGGTACAGTTCTAAACATCATGTACAGTTCTGATCATCAGGTACAGTTCTAAACATCAGGTACAGTTCTGAACATCAGGTACAGTTCTGAACATCAGGTACAGTTCTGAACAAACAGGTACAGTTCTAAACATCAGGTACTGTTCTATACACACAGGTACAGTTCTAAACATCAGGTACAGTTCTGAACATCAGGTACAGTTCTAAACATCAGGTACCGTTCTAAACATCAGGTACAGTTCTATACATCAGGTACAATTCTGAACATCAGGTACAGTTCTGAACATCAGGTACAGTTCTAAACATCAGGTACAGTTCTGAACATCAGGTACAGTTCTATACATCAGGTACAGTTCTGAACATCATCTACAGTTCTAAACATCAGGTACAGTTCTATACATCAGGTTCAGTTCTGATCATCAGGTACAGTTCTAAACATCAGGTACAGTTCTATACATCAGGTACAGTTCTAAACATCAGGTACAGTTCTATACATCAGGTACAGTTCTGAACATCAGCTACAGTTCTAAACATCAGGTACAGTTCTGAACATCAGGTACAGTTCTAAACATCAGGTACAGTTCTGATCATCAGGTACAGTTCTGAACATCAGGTACAGTTCTATACATACAGGTACAGTTCTAAACATCAGGTACAGTTCTAAACATCAGGTACAGTTCTGAACATCAGATACAGTTCTATACATCAGGTACAGTTCTAAACATCAGGTACTGTTCTATACACACAGGTACAGTTCTAAACATCAGGTACAGTTCTGAACATCAGGTACAGTTCTAAACATCAGGTACCGTTCTAAACATCAGGTACAGTTCTATACATCAGGTACAATTCTGAACATCAGGTACAGTTCTGAATATCAGGTACAGTTCTAAACATCAGGTACAGTTCTGAACATCAGGTACCGTTCTAAACATCAGGTACAGTTCTGAACATCAGGTACAGTTCTGAACATCAGGTACAGTTCTATATATCAGGTACAGTTCTGAACATCAGGTACAGTTCTGAACAAACAGGTACAGTTCTAAACATCAGGTACTGTTATATACACACAGGTACAGTTCTAAACATCAGGTACAGTTCTGAACATCAGGTACAGTTCTAAACATCAGGTACCGTTCTAAACATCAGGTACAGTTCTATACATCAGGTACAATTCTGAACATCAGGTACAGTTCTGAACATCAGGTACAGTTCTAAACATCAGGTACAGTTCTGAACATCAGGTACCGTTCTAAACATCAGGTACAGTTCTGAACATCAGGTACAGTTCTGAACATCAGGTACAGTTCTATACATCAGGTACAGTTCTGAACATCATCTACAGTTCTAAACATCAGGTACAGTTCTATACATCAGGTACAGTTCTGATCATCAGGTACAGTTCTGAACATCAGGTACAGTTCTAAACATCAGGTACAGTTCTATACATCAGGTACAGTTCTGAACATCAGCTACAGTTCTAAACATCAGGTACAGTTCTGAACATCAGGTACAGTTCTAAACATCAGGTACAGTTCTGATCATCAGGTACAGTTCTGAACATCAGGTACAGTTCTATACATACAGGTACAGTTCTAAACATCAGGTACATTTCTAAACATCATGTACAGTTCTGATCATCAGGTACAGTTCTGAACATCAGGTACAGTTCTATACATACAGGTACAGTTCTAAACATCAGGTACAGTTCTAAACATCAGGTACAGTTCTGAACATCAGGTACAGTTCTATACATCAGGTACAGTTCTATACATCAGGTACAGTTCTATACATCAGGTACAGTTCTAAACATCATGTACAGTTCTGATCATCAGGTACAGTTCTAAACATCAGGTACAGTTCTGAACATCAGGTACAGTTCTGAACATCAGGTACAGTTCTGAACAAACAGGTACAGTTCTAAACATCAGGTACTGTTCTATACACACAGGTACAGTTCTAAACATCAGGTACAGTTCTAAACATCAGGTACAGTTCTGAACATCAGGTACAGTTCTAAACATCAGGTACAGTTCTAAACATCAGGTACAGTTCTGAACATAGAGGTACATTTATAAACATCAGGTACCGTTCTATACATCAGGTACAGTTCTATACATCAGGTACAGTTCTAAACATCAGGTACAGTTCTGAACATCAGGTACAGTTCTAAACATCAGGTACAGTTCTAAACATTAGGTACAGTTCTGAACATCAGGTACAGTTCTAAACATCAGGTACAGTTCTAAACATATATGTACAGTTCTGAACATAAGGTACAGTTCTGAACATCAGGTACAGTTCTAAACATCAGGTACAGTTCTAAACATATACGTACAGTTCTGAACATCAGGTACAGTTCTGAACATCAGGTACAGTTCTAAACATCAGGTACAGTTCTGAACATCAGGTACAGTTCTGAAAATCAGGTACAGTTCTAAACATATATGTACAGTTCTGAACATCAGGTACAGTTCTAAACATCAGGTACAGTTCTAAACATCAGGTACCGTTCTATACATCAGGTACAGTTCTGAACATCAGGTACAGTTCTGGACATCAGGTACAGTTCTAAACATATATTTACAGTTCTGAACATCAGGTACAGTTCTAAACATCAGGTACAGTTCTGAACATCAGGTACAGTTCTGAACATCAGGTACAGTTCTAAACATATATGTACAGTTCTGAACATCAGGTACAGTTCTAAACATATATGTACAGTTCTATACATCAGGTACAGTTCTAAACATCAGGTACCGTTCTATACATCAGGTACAGTTCTGAACATCAGCTACAGTTCTAAACATCAGGTACAGTTCTGAACATCAGGTACAGTTCTAAACATCAGGTACAGTTCTGATCATCAGGTACAGTTCTGAACATCAGGTACAGTTCTATACATACAGGTACAGTTCTAAACACCAGGTACAGTTCTAACATCAGGTACAGTTCTGAACATCAGGTACAGTTCTATACATCAGGTACAGTTCTATACATCAGGTACAGTTCTAAACATCAGGTACAGTTCTGACCATCAGGTACAGTTCTAAACATCAGGGACAGTTCTAAACATCAGGTACAGTTCTAAACATCAGGTACAGTTCTGAACATCAGGTACAGTTCTGAACATCAGGTACAGTTCTATACATACAGGTACAGTTCTAAACATCAGGTACAGTTCTGAACATCAGGTACAGTTCTGAACATCAGGTACAGTTCTGAACAAACAGGTACAGTTCTATACATCAGGTACAGTTCTATACATCAGGTACAGTTCTGAACATCAGGTACAGTTCTATACATCATGTACAGTTCTATACATCAGGTACAGTTCTGAACAAACAGGTACATTTATAAACATCAGGTACAGTTCTATACATCAGGTACAGTTCTGATCATCAGGTACAGTTCTAAACATCAGGTGCCGTTCTATACATCAGGTACAGTTCTAAACATCAGGTACAGTTCTAAACATCAGGTACAGTTCTGAACATCAGGTACAGTTCTATACATCATGTACAGTTCTATACATCAGGTACAGTTCTGAACAAACAGGTACATTTATAAACATCAGGTACAGTTCTAAACATCAGGTACAGTTCTATACATCAGGTACAGTTCTAAACATCAGGTGCCGTTCTATACATCAGGTACAGTTCTAAACATCAGGTACAGTTCTAAACATCAGGTACAGTTCTGAACATCAGGTACAGTTCTAAACATCAGGTACAGTTCTAAACATCAGGTACAGTTCTGAACAAACAGGTACAGTTCTATACATCAGGTACAGTTCTATACATCAGGTACAGTTCAGAACATCAGGTACAGTTCTATACATCAGGTACAGTTCTATACATCAGGTACAGTTCTGAACAAACTGGTACATTTATAAACATCAGGTACAGTTCTAAACATCAGGTACAGTTCTAAACATCAGGTACAGTTCTGAACATCAGGTACAGTTCTAAACATCAGGTACAGTTCTGAACATCAGGTACATTTCTGAACATCAGGTACAGTTCTAAACATCAGGTACAGTTCTGATCATCAGGTACAGTTCTGAACATCAGGTACAGTTCTATACATACAGGTACAGTTCTGAACATCAGGTACAGTTCTATACATCAGGTACAGTTCTATACATCAGGTACAGTTCTGAACATCAGGTACAGTTCTATACATCATGTACAGTTCTATACATCAGGTACAGTTCTGAACAAACAGGTACATTTATAAACATCAGGTACAGTTCTATACATCAGGTACAGTTCTGATCATCAGGTACAGTTCTAAACATCAGGTACAGTTCTATACATCAGGTACAGTTCTAAACATCAGGTGCCGTTCTATACATCAGGTACAGTTCTAAACATCAGGTACAGTTCTGAACATCAGGTACAGTTCTAAACATCAGGAACAGTTCTAAACATCAGGTACAGTTCTGAACAAACAGGTACAGTTCTATACATCAGGTACAGTTCTATACATCAGGTACAGTTCAGAACATCAGGTACAGTTCTATACATCAGGTACAGTTCTATACATCAGGTACAGTTCTGAACAAACTGGTACATTTATAAACATCAGGTACAGTTCTAAACATCAGGTACAGTTCTAAACATCAGGTACAGTTCTGAACATCAGGTACAGTTCTAAACATCAGGTACAGTTCTGAACATCAGGTACATTTCTGAACATCAGGTACAGTTCTAAACATCAGGTACAGTTCTGATCATCAGGTACAGTTCTGAACATCAGGTACAGTTCTATACATACAGGTACAGTTCTAAACATCAGGTACAGTTCTAAACATCAGGTACAGTTCTGAACATCAGGTACAGTTCTATACATCAGGTACAGTTCTATACATCAGGTACAGTTCTAAACATCATGTACAGTTCTGATCATCAGGTACAGTTCTAAACATCAGGTACAGTTCTGAACATCAGGTACAGTTCTGAACATCAGGTACAGTTCTGAACAAACAGGTACAGTTCTAAACAGCAGGTACTGTTCTATACATACAGGTACAGTTCTAAACATCAGGTACAATTCTGAACATCAGGTCCAGTTCTAAACATCAGCTATAGTTCTAAACATCAGGTACAGTTCTATACATCAGGTACAATTCTGAACATCAGGTACAGTTCTGAACATCAGGTACAGTTCTAAACATCAGGTACAGTTCTGAACATCAGGTACCGTTCTAAACATCAGGTACAGTTCTGAACATCAGGTACAGTTCTGAACAACAGGTACAGTTCTATACATCAGGTACAGTTCTAAACATCAGGTACAGTTCTGATCATCAGGTACAGTTCTGAACATCAGGTACAGTTCTATACATACAGGTACAGTTCTAAACATCAGGTACAGTTCTAAACATCAGGTACAGTTCTGATCATCAGGTACAGTTCTGAACATCAGGTACAGTTCTATACATACAGGTACAGTTCTAAACATCAGGTACAGTTCTAAACATCAGGTACAGTTCTGAACATCAGGTACAGTTCTATACATCAGGTACAGTTCTATACATCAGGTACAGTTCTAAACATCATGTACAATTCTGATCATCAGGTACAGTTCTAAACATCAGGTACAGTTCTGAACAAACAGGTACAGTTCTAAACATCAGGTACTGTTCTATACACACAGGTACAGTTCTAAACATCAGGTACAGTTCTGAACATCAGGTACAGTTCTAAACATCCGGTACCGTTCTAAACATCAGGTACAGTTCTATACATCAGGTACAATTCTGAACATCAGGTACAGTTCTGAACATCAGGTACAGTTCTAAACATCAGGTACAGTTCTGAACATCAGGTACAGTTCTATACATCAGGTACAGTTCTGAACATCATCTACAGTTCTAAACATCAGGTACAGTTCTATACATCAGGTTCAGTTCTGATCATCAGGTACAGTTCTAAACATCAGGTACAGTTCTATACATCAGGTACAGTTCTAAACATCAGGTACAGTTCTATACATCAGGTACAGTTCTGAACATCAGCTACAGTTCTAAACATCAGGTACAGTTCTGAACATCAGGTACAGTTCTAAACATCAGGTACAGTTCTGATCATCAGGTACAGTTCTGAACATCAGGTACAGTTCTATACATACAGGTACAGTTCTAAACATCAGGTACAGTTCTAAACATCAGGTACAGTTCTGAACATCAGGTACAGTTCTATACATCAGGTACAGTTCTATACATCAGGTACAGTTCTAAACATCAGGTACAGTTCTGATCATCAGGTACAGTTCTAAACATCAGGTACAGTTCTGAACATCAGGTACAGTTCTGAACATCAGGTACAGTTCTGAACATCAGGTACAGTTCTATACATCAGGTACAGTTCTAAACATCAGGTACAGTTCTAAACATCATGTACAGTTCTGAACATAGAGGTACATTTATAAACATCAGGTACCGTTCTATACATCAGCTACAGTTCTATATATCAGGTACAGTTCTAAACATCAGGTACAGTTCTGAACATCAGGTACCGTTCTAAACATCAGGTACAGTTCTGAACATCAGGTACAGTTCTGAACAACAGGTACAGTTCTATACATCAGGTACAGTTCTGAACATCATCTACAGTTCTAAACATCAGGTACAGTTCTATACATCAGGTACAGTTCTGATCATCAGGTACAGTTCTAAACATCAGGTACAGTTCTATACATCAGGTACAGTTCTAAACATCAGGTACAGTTCTATACATCAGGTACAGTTCTGAACATCAGCTACAGTTCTAAACATCAGGTACAGTTCTGAACATCAGGTCCAGTTCTAAACATCAGGTACAGTTCTGATCATCAGGTACAGTTCTGAACATCAGGTACAGTTCTATACATACAGGTACAGTTCTAAACATCAGGTACAGTTCTAAACATCAGGTACAGTTCTGATCATCAGGTACAGTTCTGAACATCAGGTACAGTTCTATACATACAGGTACAGTTCTAAACATCAGGTACAGTTCTAAACATCAGGTACAGTTCTGAACATCAGGTACAGTTCTATACATCAGGTACAGTTCTATACATCAGGTACAGTTCTAAACATCATGTACAGTTCTGAACATCAGGTACAGTTCTAAACATCAGGTACAGTTCTGAACATCAGGTACAGTTCTGAACATCAGGTACAGTTCTGAACAAACAGGTACAGTTCTAAACATCAGGTACTGTTCTATACACACAGGTACAGTTCTAAACATCAGGTACAGTTCTGAACATCAGGTACAGTTCTAAACATCAGGTACCGTTCTAAACATCAGGTACAGTTCTATACATCAGGTACAGTTCTAAACATCAGGTACAGTTCTGAACATCAGGTACAGTTCTAAACATCAGGTACAGTTCTGAACATCAGGTACAGTTCTATACATCAGGTACAGTTCTGAACATCATCTACAGTTCTAAACATCAGGTACAGTTCTATACATCAGGTTCAGTTCTGATCATCAGGTACAGTTCTAAACATCAGGTACAGTTCTATACATCAGGTACAGTTCTAAACATCAGGTACAGTTCTATACATCAGGTACAGTTCTGAACATCAGCTACAGTTCTAAACATCAGGTACAGTTCTGAACATCAGGTACAGTTCTAAACATCAGGTACAGTTCTGAACATCAGGTACAGTTCTGAACATCAGGTACAGTTCTATACATACAGGTACAGTTCTAAACATCAGGTACAGTTCTAAACATCAGGTACAGTTCTGAACATCAGGTACAGTTCTATACATCAGGTACAGTTCTAAACATCAGGTACTGTTCTATACACACAGGTACAGTTCTAAACATCAGGTACAGTTCTGAACATCAGGTACAGTTCTAAACATCAGGTACCGTTCTAAACATCAGGTACAGTTCTATACATCAGGTACAATTCTGAACATCAGGTACAGTTCTGAATATCAGGTACAGTTCTAAACATCAGGTACAGTTCTGAACATCAGGTACCGTTCTAAACATCAGGTACAGTTCTGAACATCAGGTACAGTTCTGAACATCAGGTACAGTTCTATATATCAGGTACAGTTCTGAACATCAGGTACAGTTCTGAACAAACAGGTACAGTTCTAAACATCAGGTACTGTTATATACACACAGGTACAGTTCTAAACATCAGGTACAGTTCTGAACATCAGGTACAGTTCTAAACATCAGGTACCGTTCTAAACATCAGGTACAGTTCTATACATCAGGTACAATTCTGAACATCAGGTACAGTTCTGAACATCAGGTACAGTTCTAAACATCAGGTACAGTTCTGAACATCAGGTACCGTTCTAAACATCAGGTACAGTTCTGAACATCAGGTACAGTTCTGAACATCAGGTACAGTTCTATACATCAGGTACAGTTCTGAACATCATCTACAGTTCTAAACATCAGGTACAGTTCTATACATCAGGTACAGTTCTGATCATCAGGTACAGTTCTGAACATCAGGTACAGTTCTAAACATCAGGTACAGTTCTATACATCAGGTACAGTTCTGAACATCAGCTACAGTTCTAAACATCAGGTACAGTTCTGAACATCAGGTACAGTTCTAAACATCAGGTACAGTTCTGATCATCAGGTACAGTTCTGAACATCAGGTACAGTTCTATACATACAGGTACAGTTCTAAACATCAGGTACATTTCTAAACATCAGGTACAGTTCTGATCATCAGGTACAGTTCTGAACATCAGGTACAGTTCTATACATACAGGTACAGTTCTAAACATCAGGTACAGTTCTAAACATCAGGTACAGTTCTGAACATCAGGTACAGTTCTATACATCAGGTACAGTTCTATACATCAGGTACAGTTCTATACATCAGGTACAGTTCTAAACATCATGTACAGTTCTGATCATCAGGTACAGTTCTAAACATCAGGTACAGTTCTGAACATCAGGTACAGTTCTGAACATCAGGTACAGTTCTGAACAAACAGGTACAGTTCTAAACATCAGGTACTGTTCTATACACACAGGTACAGTTCTAAACATCAGGTACAGTTCTAAACATCAGGTACAGTTCTGAACATCAGGTACAGTTCTAAACATCAGGTACAGTTCTAAACATCAGGTACAGTTCTGAACATAGAGGTACATTTATAAACATCAGGTACCGTTCTATACATCAGGTACAGTTCTATACATCAGGTACAGTTCTAAACATCAGTTACAGTTCTGAACATCAGGTACAGTTCTAAACATCAGGTACAGTTCTAAACATTAGGTACAGTTCTGAACATCAGGTACAGTTCTAAACATCAGGTACAGTTCTAAACATATATGTACAGTTCTGAACATAAGGTACAGTTCTGAACATCAGGTACAGTTCTAAACATCAGGTACAGTTCTAAACATATACGTACAGTTCTGAACATCAGGTACAGTTCTGAACATCAGGTACAGTTCTAAACATCAGGTACAGTTCTGAACATCAGGTACAGTTCTGAAAATCAGGTACAGTTCTAAACATATATTTACAGTTCTGAACATCAGGTACAGTTCTAAACATCAGGTACAGTTCTAAACATCAGGTACCGTTCTATACATCAGGTACAGTTCTGAACATCAGGTACAGTTCTGGACATCAGGTACAGTTCTAAACATATATTTACAGTTCTGAACATCAGGTACAGTTCTAAACATCAGGTACAGTTCTGAACATCAGGTACAGTTCTGAACATCAGGTACAGTTCTGAACATCAGGTACAGTTCTAAACATATATGTACAGTTCTGAACATCAGGTACAGTTCTAAACATATATGTACAGTTCTATACATCAGGTACAGTTCTAAACATCAGGTACCGTTCTATACATCAGGTACAGTTCTGAACATCAGCTACAGTTCTAAACATCAGGTACAGTTCTGAACATCAGGTACAGTTCTAAACATCAGGTACAGTTCTGATCATCAGGTACAGTTCTGAACATCAGGTACAGTTCTATACATACAGGTACAGTTCTAAACACCAGGTACAGTTCTAACATCAGGTACAGTTCTGAACATCAGGTACAGTTCTATACATCAGGTACAGTTCTATACATCAGGTACAGTTCTAAACATCAGGTACAGTTCTGACCATCAGGTACAGTTCTAAACATCAGGGACAGTTCTAAACATCAGGTACAGTTCTAAACATCAGGTACAGTTCTGAACATCAGGTACAGTTCTGAACATCAGGTACAGTTCTATACATACAGGTACAGTTCTAAACATCAGGTACAGTTCTGAACATCAGGTACAGTTCTGAACATCAGGTACAGTTCTGAACAAACAGGTACAGTTCTATACATCAGGTACAGTTCTATACATCAGGTAAAGTTCTGAACATCAGGTACAGTTCTATACATCATGTACAGTTCTATACATCAGGTACAGTTCTGAACAAACAGGTACATTTATAAACATCAGGTACAGTTCTATACATCAGGTACAGTTCTGATCATCAGGTACAGTTCTAAACATCAGGTGCCGTTCTATACATCAGGTACAGTTCCAAACATCAGGTACAGTTCTAAACATCAGGTACAGTTCTGAACATCAGGTACAGTTCTATACATCATGTACAGTTCTATACATCAGGTACAGTTCTGAACAAACAGGTACATTTATAAACATCAGGTACAGTTCTAAACATCAGGTACAGTTCTATACATCAGGTACAGTTCTAAACATCAGGTGCCGTTCTATACATCAGGTACAGTTCTAAACATCAGGTACAGTTCTAAACATCAGGTACAGTTCTGAACATCAGGTACAGTTCTAAACATCAGGTACAGTTCTAAACATCAGGTACAGTTCTGAACAAACAGGTACAGTTCTATACATCAGGTACAGTTCTATACATCAGGTACAGTTCAGAACATCAGGTACAGTTCTATACATCAGGTACAGTTCTATACATCAGGTACAGTTCTGAACAAACTGGTACATTTATAAACATCAGGTACAGTTCTAAACATCAGGTACAGTTCTAAACATCAGGTACAGTTCTGAACATCAGGTACAGTTCTAAACATCAGGTACAGTTCTGAACATCAGGTACATTTCTGAACATCAGGTACAGTTCTAAACATCAGGTACAGTTCTGATCATCAGGTACAGTTCTGAACATCAGGTACAGTTCTATACATACAGGTACAGTTCTGAACATCAGGTACAGTTCTATACATCAGGTACAGTTCTATACATCAGGTACAGTTCTGAACATCAGGTACAGTTCTATACATCATGTACAGTTCTATACATCAGGTACAGTTCTGAACAAACAGGTACATTTATAAACATCAGGTACAGTTCTATACATCAGGTACAGTTCTGATCATCAGGTACAGTTCTAAACATCAGGTACAGTTCTATACATCAGGTACAGTTCTAAACATCAGGTGCCGTTCTATACATCAGGTACAGTTCTAAACATCAGGTACAGTTCTGAACATCAGGTACAGTTCTAAACATCAGGAACAGTTCTAAACATCAGGTACAGTTCTGAACAAACAGGTACAGTTCTATACATCAGGTACAGTTCTATACATCAGGTACAGTTCAGAACATCAGGTACAGTTCTATACATCAGGTACAGTTCTATACATCAGGTACAGTTCTGAACAAACTGGTACATTTATAAACATCAGGTACAGTTCTAAACATCAGGTACAGTTCTAAACATCAGGTACAGTTCTGAACATCAGGTACAGTTCTAAACATCAGGTACAGTTCTGAACATCAGGTACATTTCTGAACATCAGGTACAGTTCTAAACATCAGGTACAGTTCTGATCATCAGGTACAGTTCTGAACATCAGGTACAGTTCTATACATACAGGTACAGTTCTAAACATCAGGTACAGTTCTAAACATCAGGTACAGTTCTGAACATCAGGTACAGTTCTATACATCAGGTACAGTTCTATACATCAGGTACAGTTCTAAACATCATGTACAGTTCTGATCATCAGGTACAGTTCTAAACATCAGGTACAGTTCTGAACATCAGGTACAGTTCTGAACATCAGGTACAGTTCTGAACAAACAGGTACAGTTCTAAACAGCAGGTACTGTTCTATACATACAGGTACAGTTCTAAACATCAGGTACAGTTCTGAACATCAGGTCCAGTTCTAAACATCAGCTATCGTTCTAAACATCAGGTACAGTTCTATACATCAGGTACAATTCTGAACATCAGGTACAGTTCTGAACATCAGGTACAGTTCTAAACATCAGGTACAGTTCTGAACATCAGGTACCGTTCTAAACATCAGGTACAGTTCTGAACATCAGGTACAGTTCTGAACAACAGGTACAGTTCTATACATCAGGTACAGTTCTAAACATCAGGTACAGTTCTGATCATCAGGTACAGTTCTGAACATCAGGTACAGTTCTATACATACAGGTACAGTTCTAAACATCAGGTACAGTTCTAAACATCAGGTACAGTTCTGATCATCAGGTACAGTTCTGAACATCAGGTACAGTTCTATACATACAGGTACAGTTCTAAACATCAGGTACAGTTCTAAACATCAGGTACAGTTCTGAACATCAGGTACAGTTCTATACATCAGGTACAGTTCTATACATCAGGTACAGTTCTAAACATCATGTACAATTCTGATCATCAGGTACAGTTCTAAACATCAGGTACAGTTCTGAACAAACAGGTACAGTTCTAAACATCAGGTACTGTTCTATACACACAGGTACAGATCTAAACATCAGGTACAGTTCTGAACATCAGGTACAGTTCTAAACATCCGGTACCGTTCTAAACATCAGGTACAGTTCTATACATCAGGTACAATTCTGAACATCAGGTACAGTTCTGAACATCAGGTACAGTTCTAAACATCAGGTACAGTTCTGAACATCAGGTACAGTTCTATACATCAGGTACAGTTCTGAACATCATCTACAGTTCTAAACATCAGGTACAGTTCTATACATCAGGTTCAGTTCTGATCATCAGGTACAGTTCTAAACATCAGGTACAGTTCTATACATCAGGTACAGTTCTAAACATCAGGTACAGTTCTATACATCAGGTACAGTTCTGAACATCAGCTACAGTTCTAAACATCAGGTACAGTTCTGAACATCAGGTACAGTTCTAAACATCAGGTACAGTTCTGATCATCAGGTACAGTTCTGAACATCAGGTACAGTTCTATACATACAGGTACAGTTCTAAACATCAGGTACAGTTCTAAACATCAGGTACAGTTCTGAACATCAGGTACAGTTCTATACATCAGGTACAGTTCTATACATCAGGTACAGTTCTAAACATCAGGTACAGTTCTGATCATCAGCTACAGTTCTAAACATCATGTACAGTTCTGAACATCAGGTACAGTTCTGAACATCAGGTACAGTTCTGAACATCAGGTACAGTTCTATACATCAGGTACAGTTCTAAACATCAGGTACTGTTCTATACACACAGGTACAGTTCTAAACATCAGGTACAGTTCTGAACATCAGGTACAGTTCTAAACATCAGGTACCGTTCTAAACATCAGGTACAGTTCTATACATCAGGTACAATTCTGAACATCAGGTACAGTTCTGAACATCAGGTACAGTTCTAAACATCAGGTACAGTTCTGAACATCAGGTACCGTTCTAAACATCAGGTACAGTTCTGAACATCAGGTACAGTTCTGAACATCAGGTACAGTTCTATATATCAGGTACAGTTCTGAACATCAGGTACAGTTCTGAACAAACAGGTACAGTTCTAAACATCAGGTACTGTTATATACACACAGGTACAGTTCTAAACATCAGGTACAGTTCTGAACATCAGGTACAGTTCTAAACATCAGGTACCGCTCTAAACATCAGGTACAGTTCTATACATCAGGTACAATTCTGAACATCAGGTACAGTTCTGAACATCAGGTACAGTTCTAAACATCAGGTACAGTTCTGAACATCAGGTACCGTTCTAAACATCAGGTACAGTTCTGAACATCAGGTACAGTTCTGAACATCAGGTACAGTTCTATACATCAGGTACAGTTCTGAACATCATCTACAGTTCTAAACATCAGGTACAGTTCTATACATCAGGTTCAGTTCTGATCATCAGGTACAGTTCTAAACATCAGGTACAGTTCTATACATCAGGTACAGTTCTAAACATCAGGTACAGTTCTATACATCAGGTACAGTTCTGAACATCAGCTACAGTTCTAAACATCAGGTACAGTTCTGAACATCAGGTACAGTTCTAAACATCAGGTACAGTTCTGATCATCAGGTACAGTTCTGAACATCAGGTACAGTCCTATACATACAGGTACAGTTCTAAACATCAGGTACAGTTCTAAACGTCAGGTACAGTTCTGAACATCAGGTACAGTTCTATACATCAGGTACAATTCTGAACATCAGGTACAGTTCTAAACATTAGGTACAGTTCTGAACATCAGGTACAGTTCTATACATCAGGTACAGTTCTGAACATCAGGTACAGTTCTATACATCAGGTACAGTTCTGAACATCAGGTACAGTTTGAACATCAGTTACAGTTCTGAACATCAGGAACAGTTCTGAACATCAGGTACAGTTCTATACATCAGGTATAGTTCTGAACATCAGGTACAGTTCTGAACATCAGGTACAGTTCTGAACATCAGGTACAGTTCTAAACATCAGGTACAGTTCTGAACATCAGGTACAGGTCTGACATTCAGGTACAGTTCTGAACATCAGGTACAGTTCTAAACATCAGGTACAGTTCTAAACATCAGGTACAGTTCTGAACATCAGGTACAGTTCTATACATCAGGTACAGTTCTGAACATCAGGTACAGTTCTATACATCAGGTACAGTTCTGAACATCAGGTACAGTTCTATTCATCAGGTACAGTTCTGAACATCAGGTACAGTTCTATACATCAGGTACAGTTCTGAACATCAGGTACAGTTTGAACATCAGGTACAGTTCTGAACATCAGGAACAGTTCTGAACATCAGGTACAGTTCTGAACATCAGGTACAGTTCTATACATCAGGTACAGTTCTGAACATCAGGTACAGTTCAATACATCAGGTACAGTTCTGAACATCCTGTACAGTTCTATACATCAGGTACAGTTCTGAACATCAGGTACAGTTCTATACATCAGGTACAGTTCTGAACATCAGGTACAGTTCTATACATCAGGTACAGTTCTGAACATCAGGTACAGTTCTGAACATCAGGTACAGTTCTATACATACAGGTACAGTTCTAAACATCAGGTACAGTTCTAAACATCAGGTACAGTTCTAAACAGCAGGTACAGTTCTGAACATCAGGTACAGTTCTATACATCAGGTATAGTTCTGAACATCAGGTACAGTTCTGAACATCAGGTACAGTTCTGAACATCAGGTACAGTTCTAAACATCAGGTACAGTTCTGAACATCAGGTACAGGTCTGACATTCAGGTACAGTTCTGAACATCAGGTACAGTTCTAAACATCAGGTACAGTTCTAAACATCAGGTACAGTTCTGAACATCAGGTACAGTTCTATACATCAGGTACAGTTCTGAACATCAGGTACAGTTCTATACATCAGGTACAGTTCTGAACATCAGGTACAGTTCTATTCATCAGGTACAGTTCTGAACATCAGGTACATTTCTATACATCAGGTACAGTTCTGAACATCAGGTACAGTTTGAACATCAGGTACAGTTCTGAACATCAGGAACAGTTCTGAACATCAGGTACAGTTCTGAACATCAGGTACAGTTCTATACATCAGGTACAGTTCTGAACATCAGGTACAGTTCAATACATCAGGTACAGTTCTGAACATCCTGTACAGTTCTATACATCAGGTACAGTTCTGAACATCAGGTACAGTTCTATACATCAGGTACAGTTCTGAACATCAGGTACAGTTCTGAACATCAGGTACAGTTCTGAACATCAGGTACAGTTCTGAACATCAGGTACAGTTCTATACATCAGGTACAGTTCTGAACATCAGGTACAGTTCTATACATCAGGTTCAGTTCTGAACATCAGGTACAGTTCTATACATCAGGTTCAGTTCTGAACATCAGGTACAGTTCTGAACATCAGGTACAGTTCTGAACATCAGGTACAGTTCTAAACATCAGGTACAGTTCTGAACATCAGGTACAGTTCTATACATCAGGTACAGTTCTGAACATCAGGTACAGTTCTATACATCAGGTACAGTTCTGAACATCAGGTACAGTTCTATTCATCAGGTACAGTTCTGAACATCAGGTACAGTTCTATACATCAGGTACAGTTCTGAACATCAGGTACAGTTTGAACATCAGGTACAGTTCTGAACATCAGGAACAGTTTGAACATCAGGTACAGTTCTGAACATCAGGTAACAGTTCTATACATCAGGTACAGTTCTGAACATCAGGTACAGTTCTATACATCAGGTACAGTTCTGAACATCAGGTACAGTTCTATACATCAGGTACAGTTCTGAACATCAGGTACAGTTCTATTCATCAGGTACAGTTCTGAACATCAGGTACAGTTCTATACATCAGGTACAGTTCTGAACATCAGGTACAGTTTGAACATCAGGTACAGTTCTGAACATCAGGAACAGTTCTGAACATCAGGTACAGTTCTGAACATCAGGTACAGTTCTATACATCAGGTACAGTTCTGAACATCAGGTACAGTTCTATACATCAGGTACAGTTCTGAACATCAGGTACAGTTCTATACATCAGGTACAGTTCTGAACATCAGGTACACTTCTATACATCAGGTACAGTTCTGAACATCAGGTACAGTTCTGAACATCAGGTACAGTTCTGAACATCAGGTACAGTTCTATACATCAGGTACAGTTCTGAACATCAGGTACAGTTCTATACATCAGGTTCAGTTCTGAACATCAGGTACAGTTCTATACATCAGGTTCAGTTCTGAACATCAGGTACAGTTCTGAACATCAGGTACAGTTCTGAACATCAGGTACAGTTCTGAACATAGAGGTACATTTATAAACATCAGGTACAGTTCTAAACATCAGGTACAGTTCAATACATCAGGTACAGTTCTGAACAAACAGGTACAGTTCTGAACATCAGGTACAGTTCTGAACATCAGGTACAGTTCTGAACATCAGGTACAGTTCTAAACATCAGGTACAGTTCTAAACATCAGGTACAGTTCTGAACATCAGGTACAGTTCTGAACAAACAGGTACAGTTCTATACATCAGGTACAGTTCTATACATCAGGTACAGTTCTGAACATCAGGTACAGTTCTGTACATCAGGTACAGTTCTATACATCAGGTTCAGTTCTGAACAAACAGGTACATTTATAAACATCAGGTACAGTTCTAAACATCAGGTACAGTTCTAAACATCAGGTACAGTTCTGAACATCAGGTACAGTTCTGAACATCAGGCACAGTTCTATACATCAGGTACAGTTCTGATCATCAGAGGGTCTTAATCAGACAAGTAATCCTGAAAACCGGAGACTGTATGAAAACAATGGCATCTAGCTATGGTTATTTTTTTATTTAACCTTTATTTAACCAATCAGTTAAGAACAAATTCTTATTTACAACGAGGGCCTACCGGGGAACAGTGGGTTAACTGCCTTGTTCATGGACAGAACGACAGATTTTTACCTTGTCAGCTCGGGGATTCGATCTAGCAACCTTTCGGTGACTGGCCCAACGCTCTAACCAGGAGGCTTCCTGCCGCCCAGTCATTGAGCCGATGTACCCGTCAAAAGAAGGACAGACTTTCTGAATTCTTCTAGCGCTCATGAAACACCTCCAAAGACGTAGGTTTGCAAAAATACCGCTAACTTTTACGAAATTCCCAGCTTTTCCAGAAATCCCGTTTGGAATATTCTCTGAATCCGGAAAACAGGGGAATTTTGGTCAAAAGGTATCGGTATTTTGCATCCCCACACAGAACCGATGTCTTGATTTGAAACAGTCTTTCTTCTCTGACATGCAAGATGTGAAACAGTAGGTGGGTTTACTCTGAAATGGTTCTATTCCTGAATGCTGATCTTACATTGACCACATAGCAGACATTTATATACAAGACGCCGTGTCACAAATTGCACCCTATTCCCTATATAGTGCACTACATTTGAGCAGGGCCCATGGGAATAGGGTGCCATCTGGGCTGAAACCTCTCTGTTAGGGGCGGTATCGATGCCATCTGATGTCTCTAATGCTTCATTGACTATAACATACATCTTGTATTGGCACCTCATTGTGCAAACGCACACACACACACTCTCACACACACACACACACACACACACACACACGCACGCGCACACACGCACGCACGCACACACACACACACACACACACGCGCACGCACACACCCACACACACACACATGAACACACACACATGCACACACGCACACACGCATGCACGCACACACACACACACACATGAACACACACACACACACACACACACACACACATGAACACACACACACACACATATAGACTTTCACACATCATATATGCTTCTCATCTGTTGATGATATATCCTGATTGCCTAATCACTTTTACACCTACCCACATGTGCTTCCTGAGTTACCTCAATTACCTCAACTACCTACTATCCCTACACATTGACTCAGTAAATAGAAAACAAAAAAGTACTGATACTCCATGTATACAGCCATGTTATTACCTCGTACCCCTGCATATTGACTCAGTACTGGTACTCCATGTATACAGCCATGGTATTACCTCGTACCCCTGCATATTGACTCAGTACTGGTACTCCCTGTATATAGCCATGGTATTACCTCGTACCCCTGCATATTGACTCAGTACTGGTGCTCCCTGTATATAGCCATGTTATTACCTCGTACCCCTGCATATTGACTCAGTACTGGTACTCCCTGTATATAGCCATGTTATTACCTCGTACCCCTGCATATTGACTCAGTACTGGTACTCCCTGTATATAGCCATGGTATTACCTCGTACCCCTGCATATTGACTCAGTAGTGGTACTCCATGTATACAGCCATGTTATTACCTCGTACCCCTGCATATTGACTCAGTACTGGTACTCCATGTATACAGCCATGTTATTACCTCGTACCCCTGCATATTGACTCAGTACTGGTACTCCCTGTATATAGCCATGTTATTACCTCGTACCCCTGCATATTGACTCAGTACTGGTACTCCCTGTATATAGCCATGTTATTACCTCGTACCCCTGCATATTGACTCAGTACTGGTACTCCCTGTATATAGCCATGGTATTACCTCGTACCCCTGCATATTGACTCAGTACTGGTACTCCCTGTATATAGCCATGGTATTACCTCGTACCCCTGCATATTGACTCAGTACTGGTACTCCCTGTATATAGCCATGGTATTACCTCGTACCCCTGCATATTGACTCAGTACTGGTACTCCCTGTATATAGCCATGGTATTACCTCGTACCCCTGCATATTGACTCAGTACTGGTACTCCCTGTATATAGCCATGGTATTACCTCGTACCCCTGCATATTGACTCAGTACTGGTACTCCCTGTATATAGCCATGGTATTACCTCGTACCCCTGCATATTGACTCAGTACTGGTACTCCCTGTATATAGCCATGGTATTACCTCGTACCCCTGCATATTGACTCAGTACTGGTACTCCCTGTATATAGCCATGGTATTACCTCGTACCCCTGCATATTGACTCAGTACTGGTACTTCCTGTATATAGACATGTTATTACCTCGTACCCCTACATATTGACTCAATACTGGTACTTCCTGTTTATAGCCTCATTTTTGTTTCTATGTGTTACTATTTCCTTTTTTTATTTTGTAAATATTTGTCCGTCTTACTTCTTAACTCTGCATCGTTGGTAATGGGCTCGTAAGTAAAGCATTTCGGTGTGAATCATTCACCTGTTGTACACGGCGCATGTGACCAATAACATTAGATTTTGAATATATTTGGTTTAGACAGTGGTGTTCTCTACACCTCCTTCCCACGGGGGACCAGTACGGAAGAAAAAAAATGTATGAAATGTATGCATTCACTACTGTAAGTCGCTCTGGATAAGAGCGTCTGCTAAATGACTAAAATGTAAAATGTAAATGATGACATGTAAAAAAAAAAAAAAGTATTTTTGTACTTTGTAAATTAACCTAACAACACTGATACAGTTAGATTACCGTTTTTTTACAATCGCTAGGACCCATTTCTCAATAATTAGGTCACTTTTTCAAAACTCTTCACACAGTTCTCCTAACTAACATTCAACTTGGCACAGCAGTTAATTTCACGTTCAAAATGCCCTAAAACTACCAAAAAACTTCATACATGTCTCAAATCAACTCGTTCTTCCATAACACTAGCAAAGGTTGTCACCCAACAAGAACACGTTGTCACTCATAAAGCAATGACCTAAACAACACTAACAACAGGTAGCACTACGCAATGTTTTCTTTACAAAACAAGAATGACACCTCTCTACTGTTTATAATTCACTGCAGTATATGTTACAGGAATGACACCTCTCTACTGTTTATAATTCACTGCAGTATATGTTACAGGAATGACACCTCTCTACTATTTATAATTCACTGCAGTATATGTTACAGGAATGAATCAGACATGATGGAATATGCTTCAATATGTTTTATGGCATTTTATGGCATTGAGTGATTCCAGAATACAATAATGTGTATATACACCATCTACAGATACAGATACAGTAGCAATACAAGTCAACCCTGTCTTCTGCATTTGGCCACGGGTTCTCATCCACGTCACATCTTATGTCATCTTGGGCAATACACCTAGGAAATAATCTTTTGGCATGCCTGATCCATCCCTGGCAATCTTCTGCAGATATGTCCAGGCATCCAGCATTCATTGCGTCCAGGAGGGACATTTGATCATGTGGATGGTTCGTCATAAACCTTCCACCTCCATGTGGAAAATAATTCCTCTATGGGGTTGAGGAATAGAGAGTAAGGAAGGAGGAAAAGTGACATCATCCTGGGATGGGCTGCACACCACTCTGTGTCTGTACGGGAGTAGTGAAATGACCCATTGTCCCATACAATTACAAACGTTGGCCAATTTCTCCTCACTGCAACCCTTTCCTCACCTGGCACAACCCTTCCATAGAGGTGATCCAGGAATGAAATGAGATGCTCGGTGTTGTACGGCCCAATTAGAGGTTTGTGTAACAGCAATCCATCAGAGGATACTGCTGCACACATTGTGATGTTGGTACCGCTCTGGCCCGGGACATCCACCGTGGCTCTTTTCCCAATCACATTCCTTCCTCACCGCCGGGTTTTGGCCAAGTTGAAACCAGCCTCATCCACAAACATGAATATGTGGTGTGTTCGCCTGGCTTCAATCTCCATGACTCTCTAAAATAAATCCACAAGGCAACATAAGAGTTAGGCTATTACATGTCATTTTGTGCTTCTGCCCTTTTTGGTTTTGTTCAAAACCAGTTGTGTATTTTATAGTCATCTTACCTGGACTTATTGGTTTCTGAGTTGCTTGACTCGTTCACAGTTCCTCTCAAAGGGGACAGTGTACAACTGCTTCATTCTGACTTGATGTTGTTTCAGGACTCTAGAAAAATGTGTTATGCTTACATTGTCTGCCAACACTCGTTCCGAATCTCTGTGAGTTTTATGCCATTGTTTCTGATGACCATATCAACAATTGCAGTTTCCTGCACAGCAGTGAAAATCCGACCTCTCCCGCCTGTAGGAGGTAACCGTTGGGTCCTAAGCAGAAATACAAAAACAATTACAATTACACACAAGTAGGTTTGGAGGCTTTGCTCAATTTACTTCTGTAATGTGCAGTTCAGTCAGACGCCCTTGCAGAATGCACATCTTACTTGTTGTTTTGCCAGAAATTTCTCACAATAGATGCCACTGTTGAGCGTTGCAGATTTGGCTGCACTCTCAGACCAGCCTCTCTCATTGATAGAGCATGATTTATTACAGGATCAGTTATAGTAGCCCTAATCTCATCTGAGACTACAGCTCTTGATCTTCCTCTCAGTCTTCTTCCACCACGCATATGTACTCCTCTTCCTCTCCCTCTCCCAGCCACTCTTCTTCCTCTGTCAGCCTCTTCTCTATCTCTGGCTGGGTCCATGCTTACATTACAGTACAGCATTATTCCTAAGATGTCCCCTTTTGTATAGATGGTAATGTAATTGACAGACTAACACCTGGGTAGGTGTTCAGCTACAATGGGAATCAGCTGTGGTTGGTCTAATTGTTTTGATAGTATTTAATCTTTTAGATTTGGAATATATTTCAATACGGTATTACTGTAGAAATGTATGTCTTATTCAATTTTGTGTTATGTTAGGATTTGAACTTAAGTTTAACAGTTTTGAAAAGAGTATGTAAACATGTGCAAATTGGCCTGTAGGTACATAGAGTTTTGGTGGTGGTCGTGTCTGAGTGAGAAAAGAATTCATGAAAATTGAAAGATGTAGTCATTGAATGCATTTTGTGCCAAAGCAATGAAAAATGATCCATAGTTTAGCCCACATAGACTGCTGTTACGCTCATTGTGTGAAGCGTTTTGAAAAAGTGACCTAAGTATTGAGAAATGGGTCCTACCGATTGTAAAAAAAACCTGTAATATCTATAAATCTATCAGATCAAGAACAACACCCATCAACCCTTAAACCTCCGATACAGTTTGGGATTCATGTCATATTGTATTGTCCATTTAAATGAGTTGTTTACAACTTAACCTGTGATTACTATGCACACCTTCTCAAACAAGTCCTGGTCTCTGAACCCCTACTCCACTAGCCTTCTCAAACAAGTCCTGGTCTCTGAACCACTACTCCACTAGCCTTCACAAACAAGTCCTGGTCTCTGAACCAATACTCCACTAGCCTTCTCAAACAAGTCCTGGTCTCTGAACCCCTACTCCACTAGCCTTCTCAAACAAGTCCTGGTCTCTGAACCCCTACTCCACTAGCCTTCTCAAACAAGTCCTGGTCTCTGAACCCCTACTCCAATAGCCTTCTCAAACAAGTCCTGGTCTCTGAACCACTACTCCACTAGCCTTCTCAAACAAGTCCTGGTCTCTGAACCAATACTCCACTAGCCTTCTCAAACAAGTCCTGGTCTCTGAACCAATACTCCACTAGCCTTCTCAAACAAGTCCTGGTCTCTGAACCACTACTCCACTAGCCTTCACAAACAAGTCCTGGTCTCTGAACCCCTACTCCACTAGCCTTCTCAAACAAGTCCTGGTCTCTGAACCCCTACTCCACTAGCCTTCTCAAACAAGTCCTGGTCTCTGAACCCCCTACTCCACTAGCCTTCTCAAACAAGTCCTGGTCTCTGAACCCTTACTCCACTAGCCTTCTCAAACAAGTCCTGGTCTCTGAACCACTACTCCACTAGCCTTCTCAAACAAGTCCTGGTCTCTGAACCCCTACTCCACTAGCCTTCTCAAACAAGTCCTGGTCTCTGAACCACTACTCCACTAGCCTTCTCAAACAAGTCCTGGTCTCTGAACCCCTACTCCACTAGCCTTCTCAAACAAGTCCTGGTCTCTGAACCACTACTCCACTAGCCTTCTCAAACAAGTCCTGGTCTCTGAACCAATACTCCACTAGCCTTCTCAAACAAGTCCTGGTCTCTGAACCACTACTCCACTAGCCTTCTCAAACAAGTCCTGGACTCTGAACCAATACTCCACTAGCCTTCTCAAACAAGTCCTGGTCTCTGAACCACTACTCCACTAGCCTTCTCAAACAAGTCCTGGTCTCTGAACCCCTACTCCACTAGCCTTCTCAAACAAGTCCTGGTCTCTGAACCCCTACTCCAATAGCCTTCTCAAACAAGTCCTGGTCTCTGAACCACTACTCCACTAGCCTTCTCAAACAAGTCCTGGTCTCTGAACCCCTACTCCACTAGCCTTCTCAAACAAGTCCTGGTCTCTGAACCCCTACTCCACTAGCCTTCTCAAACAAGTCCTGGTCTCTGAACCCCTACTCCACTAGCCTTCTCAAACAAGTCCTGGTCTCTGAACCCCTACTCCACTAGCCTTCTCAAACAAGTCCTGGTCTCTGAACCCCTACTCCACTAGTCTTCTCAAACAAGTCCTGGTCTCTGAACCACTACTCCACTAGCCTTCTCAAACAAGTCCTAGTCTCTGAACCCCTACTCCACTAGCCTTCTCAAACAAGTCCTGGTCTCTGAATCCCTACTCCACTAGCCTTCTCAAACAAGTCCTGGTCTCTGAACCACTACTCCACTAGCCTTCTCAAACAAGTCCTGGTCTCTGAACCACTACTCCACTAGCCTTCTCAAACAAGTCCTGGTCTCTGAACCAATACTCCACTAGCCTTCTCAAACAAGTCCTGGTCTCTGAACCACTACTCCACTAGCCTTCTCAAACAAGTCCTGGTCTCTGAACCAATACTCCACTAGCCTTCTCAAACAAGTCCTGGTCTCGGAACCAATACTCCACTAGCCTTCTCAAACAAGTCCTGGTCTCGGAACCCCTACTCCACTAGCCTTCTCAAACAAGTCCTGGTCTCTGAACCCCTACTCCACTAGCCTTCTCAAACCAGTCCTGGTCTCTGAACCCCTACTCCACTAGCCTTCTCAAACAAGTCCTGGTCTCTGAACCCCTACTCCACTAGCCTTCTCAAACAAGTCCTGGTCTCTGAACCCCTACTCCACTAGCCTTCTCAAACAAGTCCTGGTCTCTGAACCCCTACTCCACTAGCCTTCTCAAACAAGTCCTGGTCTCTGAACCCCTACTCCACTAGCCTTCTCAAACAAGTCCTGGTCTCTGAACCCCTACTCCACTAGTCTTCTCAAACAAGTCCTGGTCTCTGAACCACTACTCCACTAGCCTTCTCAAACAAGTCCTAGTCTCTGAACCCCTACTCCACTAGCCTTCTCAAACAAGTCCTGGTCTCTGAATCCCTACTCCACTAGCCTTCTCAAACAAGTCCTGGTCTCTGAACCACTACTCCACTAGCCTTCTCAAACAAGTCCTGGTCTCTGAACCACTACTCCACTAGCCTTCTCAAACAAGTCCTGGTCTCTGAACCAATACTCCACTAGCCTTCTCAAACAAGTCCTGGTCTCTGAACCACTACTCCACTAGCCTTCTCAAACAAGTCCTGGTCTCTGAACCAATACTCCACTAGCCTTCTCAAACAAGTCCTGGTCTCGGAACCAATACTCCACTAGCCTTCTCAAACAAGTCCTGGTCTCGGAACCCCTACTCCACTAGCCTTCTCAAACAAGTCCTGGTCTCTGAACCCCTACTCCACTAGCCTTCTCAAACCAGTCCTGGTCTCTGAACCCCTACTCCACTAGCCTTCTCAAACATGTCCTGGTCTCTGAACCCCTACTCCACTAGCCTTCTCAAACAAGTCCTGGTCTCTAAACCCCTACTCCACTAGCCTTCTCAAACAAGTCCTGGTCTCTAAACCAATACTCCACTAGCCTTATCAAACAAGTCCTGGTCTCTGAACCAATACTCCACTAGGGAGTTAGTTTTTCTAGTGAACATTAAGGGCCTGTTCAACCCTCCTTTGTTGTTATCTTTTGTCCCTCTTCCACTCCCAAACCCCAGAGGTGTGTGTGTGTGTGTGTGTGTGTGTGTGTGTGTGTGTGTGTGTGTGTGTGTGTGTGTGTGTGTGTGTGTGTGTGTGTGTTCTAACAGTGGGCTTCTTAGGCGGGGACACTCCAGCAGGTCCATTCAGCTCCTGTGTTGACAGAGGGTCACGCCAACGATGCATAGAATGCATAGCACACTGCACAGAACAGTTCCTCGTGTACCAACCTGCTGACAGAGAGCTACTGTCATTCCTTGTGCCTCAGTTGGTAGAGCATGGTGTTTGGAACGCCAGGGTTGTGAGTTCGATTCCCACGGGGGGCCAGTACAAAAAAAAAATGTATGCATTCACTACTGTAAGTCGCTCTGGATAAGAGCGTCTGCTAAATGACTAAAATGTAAAATGTAAATGTCATTATACTGAACACAAACACACACACACTCTCGCTCTCTTTGGGGGCTGTTATTATCTACCTACCTTAATATCTCTTTATCTGGGCTGTTATTAGCTACCTACACTAATTTCTCCCTGTGGGGGCTGGTATTAGCTACCTACTTTAATTTCTCCCTGTGTGGGCTGTTGTTAGCTACCTATGCTAATCTCTCTGTCTGTGGGCTGTTGTTAGCTACCTACCCTAATATCTATCTAGCTCCCAAATGGCACCCTATTCACTACATAGTTCACTATTTTTTTTACCAGGGCCAATAGGGTTCAGTTCAAAAGTAGTGAACTATATAGGAAATAGGGCAGATGTACTGAATCTATATGGAATAGGGTGCCATTTTGGACACAACCTATGTGTGGGTCAGGTGATTCCACATGACTAGCTAGCTTCAAAAGGCCTTGGCCAGAGATGAATCCCCAGTGATTATTGTCCATCCCTCCTTATCCCGTAGTCTGTAAGTGAATCCTGTGGGAATCCATCTGGTACAACAACACACTGCCGATATGAACGCCATCTTTGTTTTTTAATATAATGTGACTATCGCCGTATGTACAGTAGACTAAGATACATCTGTTGAATGGAAAACCTAGAAACCTGATGTAACATGTCATATAGTAGGCTGACACAATAGTTAAGATATTGTACTTTCAAGTTTCACTGCAATATACAGGCCACCATTTATTTATTTTTTTAAATAAAGATCAGATGACTTTATGCCCATACCAGATACACATGCTTACGCTACAATATCTCCATCAGAATTGAAACGCTAACATTATGCCTTCATCTCTCTCTCTCTCTCTCTCTCTCTCTCTCTCTCTCGAAGTAGAGATCAAAAGAGAGTCTCCCTTGCCCTAGGTGGAAGTACAGGACGTGGAGTATCTTTACACTCTCATCTTCATGTCTCTATCTGTTCCTGAGTATCCTTTGAAAATAATGTTTATGTCAGCTGAAATAGGGAATTGGAAGAGACAATTAGAGAGGTTACCACTTAAAATTCCAAAAACGATCTCTCTGTCTCTCTCTGTCTCTCTCTCTCTCTCACTCTGTCTCTGTCTCTCTCTCTCTCTCTCTCTGTGTGTCTCTCTCTCTCACTCTGTCTCTCTCTGTGTCTCTCTCTCTCTCACTCTGTCTCTCTGT